>NW_025726533.1:497500-502500 GCF_021461395.2 Schistocerca americana
GTCGTACCGTAACCTAACCTATGTCGTACCGTAACCTAACCTATGTCGTACCGTAACCTAACCTATGTCGTACCGTAACCTAACCTATGTCGTACCGTAACCTAACCTATGTCGTACCGTAACCTAACCTATGTCGTACCGTAACCTAACCTATGTCGTACCGTAACCTAACCTATGTCGTACCGTAACCTAACCTATGTCGTACCGTAACCTAACCTATGTCGTACCGTAACCTAACCTATGTCGTACCGTAACCTAACCTATGTCGTACCGTAACCTAACCTATGTCGTACCGTAACCTAACCTATGTCGTACCGTAACCTAACCTATGTCGTACCGTAACCTAACCTATGTCGTACCGTAACCTAACCTATGTCGTACCTTAACCTAACCTATGTCGTACCTTAACCTAACCTATGTCGTACCTTAACCTAAACTATGTCGTACCTTAACCTAACCTATGTCGTACCTTAACCTAACCTGTATTGCGCCTTAACCTAACCTGTATTGCGCCTTAACCTAACCTGTATTGCGCCTTAACCTAACCTGTATTGCGCCTTAACCTAACCTGTATTGCGCCTTAACCTAACCTGTATTGCGCCTTAACCTAACCTGTATTGCGCCTTAACCTAACCTGTATTGCGCCTTAACCTAACCTGTATTGCGCCTTAACCTAACCTGTATTGCGCCTTAACCTAACCTGTATTGCGCCTTAACCTAACCTGTATTGCGCCTTAACCTAACCTGTATTGCGCCTTAACCTAACCTGTATTGCGCCTTAACCTAACCTGTATTGCGCCTTAACCTAACCTGTATTGCGCCTTAACCTAACCTGTATTGCGCCTTAACCTAATCTGTATTGCGCCTTAACCTAACCTGTATTGCGCCTTAACCTAACCTGTATTGCGCCTTAACCTAACCTGTATTGCGCCTTAACCTAACCTGTATGGCGCCTTAACCTAACCTGTATGGCGCCTTAACGTAACCTGTATTGCGCCTTAACGTAACCTATATTGCGCCTTAACGTAACCTATATTGCGCCTTAACCTAACCTATATTGCGCCTTAACGTAACCTATATTGCGCCTTAACGTAACCTATATTGCGCCTTAACCTAACCTATATTGCGCCTTAACCTAACCTATATTGCGCCTTAACCTAACCTATATTGCGCCTTAACCTAACCTATATTGCGCCTTAACCTAACCTATATTGCGCCTTAACCTAACCTATATTGCGCCTTAACGTAACCTATATTGCGCCTTAACCTAACCTATATTGCGCCTTAACCTAACCTATATTGCGCCTTAACCTAACCTATATTGCGCCTTAACGTAACCTATATTGCGCCTTAACGTAACCTATATTGCGCCTTAACGTAACCTATATTGCGCCTTAACCTAACCTATATTGCGCCTTAACCTAACCTATATTGCGCCTTAACCTAACCTATATTGCGCCTTAACGTAACCTATATTGCGCCTTAACGTAACCTATATTGCGCCTTAACGTAACCTATATTGCGCCTTAACGTAACCTATATTGCGCCTTAACGTAACCTATATTGCGCCTTAACGTAACCTATATTGCGCCTTAACGTAACCTATATTGCGCCTTAACCTAACCTATATTGCGCCTTAACGTAACCTATATTGCGCCTTAATGTAACCTATATTGCGCCTTAATGTAACCTATATTGCGCCTTAATGTAACCTATATTGCGCCTTAATGTAACCTACGTTGCGCCTTAACGTAACCTACGTTGCGCCTTAACGTAACCTACGTTGCGCCGTAACGTAACCTACGTTGCGCCGTAACGCAACCCACGTTGCGCCGTAACGTAACCCACGTTGCGCCGTAACGTAACACACGTTGGGCCTTAACCCAACACACGTTGGGCCTTAACCCAACACACGTTGGGCCTTAACCCAACACACGTTGGGCCTTAACCCAACACACGTTGGGCCTTAACCCAACACACGTTGGGCCTTAACCCAACACACGTTGGGCCTTAACCCAACACACGTTGGGCCTTAACCCAACACACGTTGGGCCTTAACCCAACACACGTTGGGCCTTAACCCAACACACGTTGGGCCTTAACCCAACACACGTTGGGCCTTAACCCAACACACGTTGGGCCTTAACCTGCTCTGTAATTGTCATACGACGCGTTAAATTAGTGTAGTGTTGCCTAACTGCAACCCCCGCAATATAGTTTGCTACTCGCACTGCCCGGTCCCCAGTGTATCGCTTCATGTTAAACACCTTGCAGCTATACACTGTAATGTGGATGGCAGCAGGACGTACATGCTCAATGCCCTTTGCAGTTGTTCATTGGCATTTGCAGTTGTTCATTGGCATTTGCATGGCGAAGCACTTAGCCTACGCTGTGGTACGGCCTGTGTCAACTGTCCGCTGATGTTGTACGTCCAAATCACACACTGTACTGCACATTGGTCCTCATGTACTGAATGATACATCGTGGTACATGTGACCGTACAACGACTGCGCCAACAACGGCGAACCATGCGGTCCAAATGTTGTGCACTCAGCTACGTGTCGTCTCCCTATAAGAGCTGGATTGCAGTGTGGTATGCCCTGGATGGCGATCGGCATGAGCCGTCTGTTGATGTAGTGGCGCGTGTTGTCAGACGTAGTCGTCTCTTCTCACACACCGTGATAGCATGGTGCACTGCGTTCCACATCTGCGACATGCGACAGAGGCCGGTTGACAGTCGTTCGCGCAATGGACATCGCATACGTACGGGGGCCACCTTCCACGTGTTCGCGAAGCGTGCACATGTTGTTGCGTGTATGTGGGCAGACATAGTGTGTCGTGACACCTGACACAGGCATGCAACAATCGTTGAATTTGCAAATGGCGATGGACGCCTACGTTTGCTGGTGACGTTACGCAAATGAACAACTGGTAAACCGTTGTGGTGCGGTTGTTCTCGCTAGAGGTGAATCAGTGATGGCGACGATCGGTTGAGCTACCAACCGGTTGTTCCAGCGATACCCACCATGCCCACGAACGTGAATGGCATCTGGGTGTGAAGCGATACGCGGCGGTGGCTGGGTGGGACCGTCCCCGGCCGGTGAGGGGGGGCCTCCCGGCGTGCTGGCCGCGCGGTGCGTGGGCGCACGCGCTACAGCCGGCTGGTGGGGGCGGCCAGTGGCAGGCGCGCCGGCCGACGGAGGCGGCAGGCGGCGCAGCTGCGCGCCGGCGCACCCTGCACGCGGCGCCGTGCGGCCAAAGTAGGTCCTCGCGGGCCCGGTGCGAAGCGCGGTGGACATCTGCAGTGTGCTGGTCCGATTGAGGACTGTGTGCGCTGAGGATGCGCCGCCGCCCGGCGCTCGGCGCCGCGACGCCGTCTGCTGCTCGGTCGCCTCTGCGGTTCTCGCAGGTGGTTTGTATCGCAGCTGTGCGGACGTGTTGGCGCGTGCGCTGTGCTGGGAGAGTTCGCTTCGGCACCCAAGTGGGGCTTTTGTCCTTCTGTGGCGCTGGCGTTGGAGCTGCCGGTCACCGTAGGTGGCGCGTGTTGTCTCCCGCCGGCAATGCCACGACAGCACGCTCCCGGGCCTCTGTCGGCAGCGGCAAGCTCAGTTGGGAGCACGGGTGGTCGCACCTAAAGCGTCTACTCGCCAAACTCCGGGCGATTGCGCCTCTCTCGAACCCGACCAAGTACTTAGGACGGCGCTGCGCGCCGCCGGGACCTGAGAGGGTTTCGAGGTGTATGGTGCAGGGGAGCTCAGCCTCCTCCTGTTTGCAGAATAATTGAGCGGACGCTTGCGTGTTCGCGCGGGCCCCCGGGACACACTCCCGGGCGGCCGGCTGCTCAGCTCTAGTTGACGCAGCTCCCTGGTTGATCCTGCCAGTAGTCATATGCTTGTCTCAAAGATTAAGCCATGCATGTCTCAGTACAAGCCGCATTAAGGTGAAACCGCGAATGGCTCATTAAATCAGTTATGGTTCCTTAGATCGTACCCACGTTACTTGGATAACTGTGGTAATTCTAGAGCTAATACATGCAAACAGAGTCCCGACCAGAGATGGAAGGGACGCTTTTATTAGATCAAAACCAATCGGTCGGCTCGTCCGGTCCGTTTGCCTTGGTGACTCTGAATAACTTTGGGCTGATCGCACGGTCCTCGTACCGGCGACGCATCTTTCAAATGTCTGCCTTATCAACTGTCGATGGTAGGTTCTGCGCCTACCATGGTTGTAACGGGTAACGGGGAATCAGGGTTCGATTCCGGAGAGGGAGCCTGAGAAACGGCTACCACATCCAAGGAAGGCAGCAGGCGCGCAAATTACCCACTCCCGGCACGGGGAGGTAGTGACGAAAAATAACGATACGGGACTCATCCGAGGCCCCGTAATCGGAATGAGTACACTTTAAATCCTTTAACGAGTATCTATTGGAGGGCAAGTCTGGTGCCAGCAGCCGCGGTAATTCCAGCTCCAATAGCGTATATTAAAGTTGTTGCGGTTAAAAAGCTCGTAGTTGGATTTGTGTCCCACGCTGTTGGTTCACCGCCCGTCGGTGTTTAACTGGCATGTATCGTGGGACGTCCTGCCGGTGGGGCGAGCTGAAGGCGTGCGACGCGCCTCGTGCGTGCTCGTGCGTCCCGAGGCGGACCCCGTTGCAATCCTACCAGGGTGCTCTTGAGTGAGTGTCTCGGTGGGCCGGCACGTTTACTTTGAACAAATTAGAGTGCTTAAAGCAGGCAAGCCCGCCTGAATACTGTGTGCATGGAATAATGGAATAGGACCTCGGTTCTATTTTGTTGGTTTTCGGAACCCGAGGTAATGATTAATAGGGACAGGCGGGGGCATTCGTATTGCGACGTTAGAGGTGAAATTCTTGGATCGTCGCAAGACGAACAGAAGCGAAAGCATTTGCCAAGTATGTTTTCATTAATCAAGAACGAAAGTTAGAGGTTCGAAGGCGATCAGATACCGCCCTAGTTCTAACCATAAACGATGCCAGCCAG
>NW_025726533.1:510000-520000 GCF_021461395.2 Schistocerca americana
ACTCAGAAAACAGAATATCCCACCCACCCGACAACCACCATTGCTCAGCCAAGCCACCAACACCCACACATGTCCTACACAGGGGTGCACCCAACATCACAATACTGCCTCCTCTCACAGCACACAAACAATGGCAGGAATGAAAGACACAGGTCTGCCACAAGCATGGAATGAGAGCGCCGCCTGTCATGAGCCAAAGGTGCATCCTGACGTGGCAAATCAGATGATGCCGCAGGCATCCACTTACTATAATCACAATCAACAAACCGGCCGCCCCGCCCCCCATTAAACCTTTCCTTACAACAATGTGTACCTTAACCTAACCTATATCGTACCGTAACCTAACCTATATCGTACCGTAACCTAACCTATATCGTACCGTAACCTAACCTATATCGTACCGTAACCTAACCTATATCGTACCGTAACCTAACCTATATCGTACCGTAACCTAACCTATATCGTACCGTAACCTAACCTATATCGTACCGTAACCTAACCTATATCGTACCGTAACCTAACCTATATCGTACCGTAACCTAACCTATATCGTACCGTAACCTAACCTATATCGTACCGTAACCTAACCTATATCGTACCGTAACCTAACCTATATCGTACCGTAACCTAACCTATGTCGTACCGTAACCTAACCTATGTCGTACCGTAACCTAACCTATGTCGTACCGTAACCTAACCTATGTCGTACCGTAAATTAACCTATATCGTACCGTAACCTAACCTATATCGTACCGTAACCTAACCTATGTCGTACCGTAACCTAACCTATGTCGTACCGTAACCTAACCTATGTCGTACCGTAACCTAACCTATGTCGTACCGTAACCTAACCTATGTCGTACCGTAACCTAACCTATGTCGTACCGTAACCTAACCTATGTCGTACCGTAACCTAACCTATGTCGTACCGTAACCTAACCTATGTCGTACCGTAACCTAACCTATGTCGTACCGTAACCTAACCTATGTCGTACCGTAACCTAACCTATGTCGTACCGTAACCTAACCTATGTCGTACCGTAACCTAACCTATGTCGTACCGTAACCTAACCTATGTCGTACCGTAACCTAACCTATGTCGTACCGTAACCTAACCTATGTCGTACCGTAACCTAACCTATGTCGTACCGTAACCTAACCTATGTCGTACCGTAACCTAACCTATGTCGTACCGTAACCTAACCTATGTCGTACCGTAACCTAACCTATGTCGTACCTTAACCTAACCTATGTCGTACCTTAACCTAACCTATGTCGTACCTTAACCTAACCTATGTCGTACCTTAACCTAACCTGTATTGCGCCTTAACCTAACCTGTATTGCGCCTTAACCTAACCTGTATTGCGCCTTAACCTAACCTGTATTGCGCCTTAACCTAACCTGTATTGCGCCTTAACCTAACCTGTATTGCGCCTTAACCTAACCTGTATTGCGCCTTAACCTAACCTGTATTGCGCCTTAACCTAACCTGTATTGCGCCTTAACCTAACCTGTATTGCGCCTTAACCTAACCTGTATTGCGCCTTAACCTAACCTGTATTGCGCCTTAACCTAACCTGTATTGCGCCTTAACCTAACCTGTATTGCGCCTTAACCTAACCTGTATTGCGCCTTAACCTAACCTGTATTGCGCCTTAACCTAACCTGTATTGCGCCTTAACCTAACCTGTATTGCGCCTTAACCTAACCTGTATTGCGCCTTAACCTAACCTGTATTGCGCCTTAACCTAACCTGTATTGCGCCTTAACCTAACCTGTATGGCGCCTTAACCTAACCTGTATGGCGCCTTAACGTAACCTGTATTGCGCCTTAACGTAACCTATATTGCGCCTTAACGTAACCTATATTGCGCCTTAACCTAACCTATATTGCGCCTTAACGTAACCTATATTGCGCCTTAACGTAACCTATATTGCGCCTTAACCTAACCTATATTGCGCCTTAACCTAACCTATATTGCGCCTTAACCTAACCTATATTGCGCCTTAACCTAACCTATATTGCGCCTTAACCTAACCTATATTGCGCCTTAACGTAACCTATATTGCGCCTTAACCTAACCTATATTGCGCCTTAACCTAACCTATATTGCGCCTTAACCTAACCTATATTGCGCCTTAACGTAACCTATATTGCGCCTTAACGTAACCTATATTGCGCCTTAACGTAACCTATATTGCGCCTTAACCTAACCTATATTGCGCCTTAACCTAACCTATATTGCGCCTTAACCTAACCTATATTGCGCCTTAACCTAACCTATATTGCGCCTTAACGTAACCTATATTGCGCCTTAACGTAACCTATATTGCGCCTTAACGTAACCTATATTGCGCCTTAACGTAACCTATATTGCGCCTTAACATAACCTATATTGCGCCTTAACGTAACCTATATTGCGCCTTAACGTAACCTATATTGCGCCTTAACGTAACCTATATTGCGCCTTAACCTAACCTATATTGCGCCTTAACGTAACCTATATTGCGCCTTAATGTAACCTATATTGCGCCTTAATGTAACCTACATTGCGCCTTAACGTAACCTACGTTGCGCCTTAACGTAACCTACGTTGCGCCTTAACGTAACCTACGTTGCGCCTTAACGTAACCTACGTTGCGCCTTAACGTAACCTACGTTGCGCCTTAACGTAACCTACGTTGCGCCGTAACGTAACCTACGTTGCGCCGTAACGCAACCCACGTTGCGCCGTAACGTAACCCACGTTGCGCCGTAACGTAACACACGTTGGGCCTTAACCCAACACACGTTGGGCCTTAACCCAACACACGTTGGGCCTTAACCCAACACACGTTGGGCCTTAACCCAACACACGTTGGGCCTTAACCCAACACACGTTGGGCCTTAACCCAACACACGTTGGGCCTTAACCCAACACACGTTGGGCCTTAACCCAACACACGTTGGGCCTTAACCCAACACACGTTGGGCCTTAACCCAACACACGTTGGGCCTTAACCTGCTCTGTAATTGTCATACGACGCGTTAAATTAGTGTAGTGTTGCCTAACTGCAACCCCCGCAATATAGTTTGCTACTCGCACTGCCCGGTCCCCAGTGTATCGCTTCATGTTAAACACCTTGCAGCTATACACTGTAATGTGGATGGCAGCAGGACGTACATGCTCAATGCCCTTTGCAGTTGTTCATTGGCATTTGCAGTTGTTCATTGGCATTTGCATGGCGAAGCACTTAGCCTACGCTGTGGTACGGCCTGTGTCAACTGTCCGCTGATGTTGTACGTCCAAATCACACACTGTACTGCACATTGGTCCTCATGTACTGAATGATACATCGTGGTACATGTGACCGTACAACGACTGCGCCAACAACGGCGAACCATGCGGTCCAAATGTTGTGCACTCAGCTACGTGTCGTCTCCCTATAAGAGCTGGATTGCAGTGTGGTATGCCCTGGATGGCGATCAGCATGAGCCGTCTGTTGATGTAGTGGCGCGTGTTGTCAGACGTAGTCGTCTCTTCTCACACACCGTGATAGCATGGTGCACTGCGTTCCACATCTGCGACATGCGACAGAGGCCGGTTGACAGTCGTTCGCGCAATGGACATCGCATACGTACGGGGGCCACCTTCCACGTGTTCGCGAAGCGTGCACATGTTGTTGCGTGTATGTGGGCAGACATAGTGTGTCGTGACACCTGACACAGGCATGCAACAATCGTTGAATTTGCAAATGGCGATGGACGCCTACGTTTGCTGGTGACGTTACGCAAATGAACAACTGGTAAACCGTTGTGGTGCGGTTGTTCTCGCTAGAGGTGAATCAGTGATGGCGACGATCGGTTGAGCTACCAACCGGTTGTTCCAGCGATACCCACCATGCCCACGAACGTGAATGGCATCTGGGTGTGAAGCGATACGCGGCGGTGGCTGGGTGGGACCGTCCCCGGCCGGTGAGGGGGGGCCTCCCGGCGTGCTGGCCGCGCGGTGCGTGGGCGCACGCGCTACAGCCGGCTGGTGGGGGCGGCCAGTGGCAGGCGCGCCGGCCGACGGAGGCGGCAGGCGGCGCAGCTGCGCGCCGGCGCACCCTGCACGCGGCGCCGTGCGGCCAAAGTAGGTCCTCGCGGGCCCGGTGCGAAGCGCGGTGGACATCTGCAGTGTGCTGGTCCGATTGAGGACTGTGTGCGCTGAGGATGCGCCGCCGCCCGGCGCTCGGCGCCGCGACGCCGTCTGCTGCTCGGTCGCCTCTGCGGTTCTCGCAGGTGGTTTGTATCGCAGCTGTGCGGACGTGTTGGCGCGTGCGCTGTGCTGGGAGAGTTCGCTTCGGCACCCAAGTGGGGCTTTTGTCCTTCTGTGGCGCTGGCGTTGGAGCTGCCGGTCACCGTAGGTGGCGCGTGTTGTCTCCCGCCGGCAATGCCACGACAGCACGCTCCCGGGCCTCTGTCGGCAGCGGCAAGCTCAGTTGGGAGCACGGGTGGTCGCACCTAAAGCGTCTACTCGCCAAACTCCGGGCGATTGCGCCTCTCTCGAACCCGACCAAGTACTTAGGACGGCGCTGCGCGCCGCCGGGACCTGAGAGGGTTTCGAGGTGTATGGTGCAGGGGAGCTCAGCCTCCTCCTGTTTGCAGAATAATTGAGCGGACGCTTGCGTGTTCGCGCGGGCCCCCGGGACACACTCCCGGGCGGCCGGCTGCTCAGCTCTAGTTGACGCAGCTCCCTGGTTGATCCTGCCAGTAGTCATATGCTTGTCTCAAAGATTAAGCCATGCATGTCTCAGTACAAGCCGCATTAAGGTGAAACCGCGAATGGCTCATTAAATCAGTTATGGTTCCTTAGATCGTACCCACGTTACTTGGATAACTGTGGTAATTCTAGAGCTAATACATGCAAACAGAGTCCCGACCAGAGATGGAAGGGACGCTTTTATTAGATCAAAACCAATCGGTCGGCTCGTCCGGTCCGTTTGCCTTGGTGACTCTGAATAACTTTGGGCTGATCGCACGGTCCTCGTACCGGCGACGCATCTTTCAAATGTCTGCCTTATCAACTGTCGATGGTAGGTTCTGCGCCTACCATGGTTGTAACGGGTAACGGGGAATCAGGGTTCGATTCCGGAGAGGGAGCCTGAGAAACGGCTACCACATCCAAGGAAGGCAGCAGGCGCGCAAATTACCCACTCCCGGCACGGGGAGGTAGTGACGAAAAATAACGATACGGGACTCATCCGAGGCCCCGTAATCGGAATGAGTACACTTTAAATCCTTTAACGAGTATCTATTGGAGGGCAAGTCTGGTGCCAGCAGCCGCGGTAATTCCAGCTCCAATAGCGTATATTAAAGTTGTTGCGGTTAAAAAGCTCGTAGTTGGATTTGTGTCCCACGCTGTTGGTTCACCGCCCGTCGGTGTTTAACTGGCATGTATCGTGGGACGTCCTGCCGGTGGGGCGAGCTGAAGGCGTGCGACGCGCCTCGTGCGTGCTCGTGCGTCCCGAGGCGGACCCCGTTGCAATCCTACCAGGGTGCTCTTGAGTGAGTGTCTCGGTGGGCCGGCACGTTTACTTTGAACAAATTAGAGTGCTTAAAGCAGGCAAGCCCGCCTGAATACTGTGTGCATGGAATAATGGAATAGGACCTCGGTTCTATTTTGTTGGTTTTCGGAACCCGAGGTAATGATTAATAGGGACAGGCGGGGGCATTCGTATTGCGACGTTAGAGGTGAAATTCTTGGATCGTCGCAAGACGAACAGAAGCGAAAGCATTTGCCAAGTATGTTTTCATTAATCAAGAACGAAAGTTAGAGGTTCGAAGGCGATCAGATACCGCCCTAGTTCTAACCATAAACGATGCCAGCCAGCGATCCGCCGCAGTTCCTCCGATGACTCGGCGGGCAGCCTCCGGGAAACCAAAGCTTTTGGGTTCCGGGGGAAGTATGGTTGCAAAGCTGAAACTTAAAGGAATTGACGGAAGGGCACCACCAGGAGTGGAGCCTGCGGCTTAATTTGACTCAACACGGGAAACCTCACCAGGCCCGGACACCGGAAGGATTGACAGATTGATAGCTCTTTCTTGATTCGGTGGGTGGTGGTGCATGGCCGTTCTTAGTTGGTGGAGCGATTTGTCTGGTTAATTCCGATAACGAACGAGACTCTAGCCTGCTAACTAGTCGCGTGACATCCTTCGTGCTGTCAGCGATTACTTTTCTTCTTAGAGGGACAGGCGGCTTCTAGCCGCACGAGATTGAGCAATAACAGGTCTGTGATGCCCTTAGATGTTCTGGGCCGCACGCGCGCTACACTGAAGGAATCAGCGTGTCTTCCTAGGCCGAAAGGTCGGGGTAACCCGCTGAACCTCCTTCGTGCTAGGGATTGGGGCTTGCAATTGTTCCCCATGAACGAGGAATTCCCAGTAAGCGCGAGTCATAAGCTCGCGTTGATTACGTCCCTGCCCTTTGTACACACCGCCCGTCGCTACTACCGATTGAATGATTTAGTGAGGTCTTCGGACTGGTACGCGGCATTGACTCTGTCGTTGCCGATGCTACCGGAAAGATGACCAAACTTGATCATTTAGAGGAAGTAAAAGTCGTAACAAGGTTTCCGTAGGTGGACCTGCGGAAGGATCATTACCGACTAGACTGCATGTCTTTCGATGTGCGTGTCGTGTCGCGCAACACGCTACCTGTACGGCTCGCAGTAGCCGTGCGCCGCGTGCGGAACCACGCGTGCTTCTCAAAACTAACGCCAATGTTGTGTGGTACGAGCGCTGAAGCGCTGGAGCGGCTGGCCTGCGGCACCTGGCGCCTGGCGCCGGTTTTGAATGACTTTCGCCCGACTGCCTGTCCGCTCCGGTGTGGAGCCGTACGACGCCCATCGGCCGTGAGGCCGTTGGACACAGAACGCTTGAACAGGGGCCGCCACACGCCTACGTCCCGCCTATGCAACTGTCTTGAAAGAGACAGTGGAAACTAAGAAAAAGATCACCCAGGACGGTGGATCACTCGGCTCGTGGGTCGATGAAGAACGCAGCAAATTGCGCGTCGACATGTGAACTGCAGGACACATGAACATCGACGTTTCGAACGCACATTGCGGTCCATGGATTCCGTTCCCGGGCCACGTCTGGCTGAGGGTCGGCTACGTATACTGAAGCGCGCGGCGTTTGCCCCGCTTCGCAGACCTGGGAGCGTCGCGGCCGCCTGTGGGGCCGGCCGCGCCTCCTTAAACGTGCGATGCGCGCCCGTCGCCTGGCGGTTCGCATACCGGTACTTACTCGGTAGCGTGCACAGCCGGCTGGCGGTGTGGCGTGCGACACCTCGTACAACGACCTCAGAGCAGGCGAGACTACCCGCTGAATTTAAGCATATTACTAAGCGGAGGAAAAGAAACTAACAAGGATTCCCCCAGTAGCGGCGAGCGAACAGGGAAGAGTCCAGCACCGAACCCCGCAGGCTGCCGCCTGTCGTGGCATGTGGTGTTTGGGAGGGTCCACTACCCCGACGCCTCGCGCCGAGCCCAAGTCCAACTTGAATGAGGCCACGGCCCGTAGAGGGTGCCAGGCCCGTAGCGGCCGGTGCGAGCGTCGGCGGGACCTCTCCTTCGAGTCGGGTTGCTTGAGAGTGCAGCTCCAAGTGGGTGGTAAACTCCATCTGAGACTAAATATGACCACGAGACCGATAGCGAACAAGTACCGTGAGGGAAAGTTGAAAAGAACTTTGAAGAGAGAGTTCAAAAGTACGTGAAACCGTTCTGGGGTAAACGTGAGAAGTCCGAAAGGTCGAACGGGTGAGATTCACGCCCATCCGGCCACTGGCCTCCGCCCTCGGCAGATGGGGCCGGCCGCCCGCGCGGAGCAATCCGCGGCGGGGTCGTGTCCGGTTGCCTTTCCACTCGCCGCGGGGTGGGGCCGTTCCGGTGTGCGGTGGGCCGCACTTCTCCCCTAGTAGGACGTCGCGACCCGCTGGGTGCCGGCCTACGGCCCGGGTGCGCAGCCTGTCCTTCCGCGGGCCTCGGTTCGCGTCTGTTGGGCAGAGCCCCGGTGTCCTGGCTGGCTGCCCGGCGGTATATCTGGAGGAGTCGATTCGCCCCTTTGGGCGCTCGGGCTCCCGGCAAGCGCGCGCGGTTCTTCCCGGATGACGGACCTACCTGGCCCGGCCCCGGACCCGCGCCGCTGTTGGCTCGGGATGCTCTCGGGCGGAATAATCGCTCCCGTCAGCGGCGCTTCAGCTTTGGACAATTTCACGACCCGTCTTGAAACACGGACCAAGGAGTCTAACATGTGCGCGAGTCATTGGGCTGTACGAAACCTAAAGGCGTAATGAAAGTGAAGGTCTCGCCTTGCGCGGGCCGAGGGAGGATGGGGCTTCCCCGCCCTTCACGGGGCGGCGGCCTCCGCACTCCCGGGGCGTCTCGTCCTCATTGCGAGGTGAGGCGCACCTAGAGCGTACACGTTGGGACCCGAAAGATGGTGAACTATGCCTGGCCAGGACGAAGTCAGGGGAAACCCTGATGGAGGTCCGTAGCGATTCTGACGTGCAAATCGATCGTCGGAGCTGGGTATAGGGGCGAAAGAGTAATCGAACCATCTAGTAGCTGGTTCCCTCCGAAGTTTCCCTCAGGATAGCTGGTGCTCGTACGAGTCTCATCCGGTAAAGCGAATGATTAGAGGCCTTGGGGCCGAAACGACCTCAACCTATTCTCAAACTTTAAATGGGTGAGATCTCCGGCTTGCTTGATATGCTGAAGCCGCGAGCAAACGACTCGGATCGGAGTGCCAAGTGGGCCACTTTTGGTAAGCAGAACTGGCGCTGTGGGATGAACCAAACGCCGAGTTAAGGCGCCCGAATCGACGCTCATGGGAAACCATGAAAGGCGTTGGTTGCTTAAGACAGCAGGACGGTGGCCATGGAAGTCGGAATCCGCTAAGGAGTGTGTAACAACTCACCTGCCGAAGCAACTAGCCCTGAAAATGGATGGCGCTGAAGCGTCGTGCCTATACTCGGCCGTCAGTCTGGCAGTCATGGCCGGTCCTTGCGGCCGGCCGCGAAGCCCTGACGAGTAGGAGGGTCGCGGCGGTGGGCGCAGAAGGGTCTGGGCGTGAGCCTGCCTGGAGCCGCCGTCGGTGCAGATCTTGGTGGTAGTAGCAAATACTCCAGCGAGGCCCTGGAGGGCTGACGCGGAGAAGGGTTTCGTGTGAACAGCCGTTGCACACGAGTCAGTCGATCCTAAGCCCTAGGAGAAATCCGATGTTGATGGGGGCCGTCATAGCATGATGCACTTTGTGCTGGCCCCCGTTGGGCGAAAGGGAATCCGGTTCCTATTCCGGAACCCGGCAGCGGAACCGATACAAGTCGGGCCCCTCTTTTAGAGATGCTCGTCGGGGTAACCCAAAAGGACCCGGAGACGCCGTCGGGAGATCGGGGAAGAGTTTTCTTTTCTGCATGAGCGTTCGAGTTCCCTGGAATCCTCTAGCAGGGAGATAGGGTTTGGAACGCGAAGAGCACCGCAGTTGCGGCGGTGTCCCGATCTTCCCCTCGGACCTTGAAAATCCGGGAGAGGGCCACGTGGAGGTGTCGCGCCGGTTCGTACCCATATCCGCAGCAGGTCTCCAAGGTGAAGAGCCTCTAGTCGATAGAATAATGTAGGTAAGGGAAGTCGGCAAATTGGATCCGTAACTTCGGGATAAGGATTGGCTCTGAGGATCGGGGCGTGTCGGGCTTGGTCGGGAAGTGGGTCAGCGCTAACGTGCCGGGCCTGGGCGAGGTGAGTGCCGTAGGGGTGCCGGTAAGTGCGGGCGTTTAGCGCGGGCGTGGTCTGCTCTCGCCGTTGGTTGGCCTCGTGCTGGCCGGCGGTGCAGGATGCGCGCGCCTGCGCGGCGTTCGCGCCCCGGTGCTTCAACCTGCGTGCAGGATCCGAGCTCGGTCCCGTGCCTTGGCCTCCCACGGATCTTCCTTGCTGCGAGGCCGCGTCCGCCTTAGCGTGCTCCTCCGGGGGCGCGCGGGT
>NW_025726533.1:525000-532500 GCF_021461395.2 Schistocerca americana
AACCTAACCTATGTCGTACCGTAACCTAACCTATGTCGTACCGTAACCTAACCTATGTCGTACCGTAACCTAACCTATGTCGTACCGTAACCTAACCTATGTCGTACCGTAACCTAACCTATGTCGTACCGTAACCTAACCTATGTCGTACCGTAACCTAACCTATGTCGTACCGTAACCTAACCTATGTCGTACCTTAACCTAACCTATGTCGTACCTTAACCTAACCTATGTCGTACCTTAACCTAACCTATGTCGTACCTTAACCTAACCTATGTCGTACCTTAACCTAACCTGTATTGCGCCTTAACCTAACCTGTATTGCGCCTTAACCTAACCTGTATTGCGCCTTAACCTAACCTGTATTGCGCCTTAACCTAACCTGTATTGCGCCTTAACCTAACCTGTATTGCGCCTTAACCTAACCTGTATTGCGCCTTAACCTAACCTGTATTGCGCCTTAACCTAACCTGTATTGCGCCTTAACCTAACCTGTATTGCGCCTTAACCTAACCTGTATTGCGCCTTAACCTAACCTGTATTGCGCCTTAACCTAACCTGTATTGCGCCTTAACCTAACCTGTATTGCGCCTTAACCTAACCTGTATTGCGCCTTAACCTAACCTGTATTGCGCCTTAACCTAACCTGTATTGCGCCTTAACCTAACCTGTATTGCGCCTTAACCTAACCTGTATTGCGCCTTAACCTAACCTGTATTGCGCCTTAACCTAACCTGTATTGCGCCTTAACCTAACCTGTATTGCGCCTTAACCTAACCTGTATTGCGCCTTAACCTAACCTGTATTGCGCCTTAACCTAACCTGTATGGCGCCTTAACCTAACCTGTATGGCGCCTTAACGTAACCTGTATTGCGCCTTAACGTAACCTATATTGCGCCTTAACGTAACCTATATTGCGCCTTAACCTAACCTATATTGCGCCTTAACGTAACCTATATTGCGCCTTAACGTAACCTATATTGCGCCTTAACCTAACCTATATTGCGCCTTAACCTAACCTATATTGCGCCTTAACCTAACCTATATTGCGCCTTAACCTAACCTATATTGCGCCTTAACCTAACCTATATTGCGCCTTAACCTAACCTATATTGCGCCTTAACGTAACCTATATTGCGCCTTAACCTAACCTATATTGCGCCTTAACCTAACCTATATTGCGCCTTAACCTAACCTATATTGCGCCTTAACGTAACCTATATTGCGCCTTAACGTAACCTATATTGCGCCTTAACGTAACCTATATTGCGCCTTAACCTAACCTATATTGCGCCTTAACCTAACCTATATTGCGCCTTAACCTAACCTATATTGCGCCTTAACCTAACCTATATTGCGCCTTAACGTAACCTATATTGCGCCTTAACGTAACCTATATTGTGCCTTAACGTAACCTATATTGCGCCTTAACGTAACCTATATTGCGCCTTAACGTAACCTATATTGCGCCTTAACGTAACCTATATTGCGCCTTAACCTAACCTATATTGCGCCTTAACGTAACCTATATTGCGCCTTAATGTAACCTATATTGCGCCTTAATGTAACCTATATTGCGCCTTAATGTAACCTATATTGCGCCTTAATGTAACCTACGTTGCGCCTTAACGTAACCTACGTTGCGCCTTAACGTAACCTACGTTGCGCCTTAACGTAACCTACGTTGCGCCTTAACGTAACCTACGTTGCGCCGTAACGTAACCTACGTTGCGCCGTAACGCAACCCACGTTGCGCCGTAACGTAACCCACGTTGCGCCGTAACGTAACACACGTTGGGCCTTAACCCAACACACGTTGGGAATTTAACCCAACACACGTTGGGCCTTAACCCAACACACGTTGGGCCTTAACCCAACACACGTTGGGCCTTAACCCAACACACGTTGGGCCTTAACCCAACACACGTTGGGCCTTAACCCAACACACGTTGGGCCTTAACCCAACACACGTTGGGCCTTAACCCAACACACGTTGGGCCTTAACCCAACACACGTTGGGCCTTAACCCAACACACGTTGGGCCTTAACCCAACACACGTTGGGCCTTAACCCAACACACGTTGGGCCTTAACCTGCTCTGTAATTGTCATACGACGCGTTAAATTAGTGTAGTGTTGCCTAACTGCAACCCCCGCAATATAGTTTGCTACTCGCACTGCCCGGTCCCCAGTGTATCGCTTCATGTTAAACACCTTGCAGCTATACACTGTAATGTGGATGGCAGCAGGACGTACATGCTCAATGCCCTTTGCAGTTGTTCATTGGCATTTGCAGTTGTTCATTGGCATTTGCATGGCGAAGCACTTAGCCTACGCTGTGGTACGGCCTGTGTCAACTGTCCGCTGATGTTGTACGTCCAAATCACACACTGTACTGCACATTGGTCCTCATGTACTGAATGATACATCGTGGTACATGTGACCGTACAACGACTGCGCCAACAACGGCGAACCATGCGGTCCAAATGTTGTGCACTCAGCTACGTGTCGTCTCCCTATAAGAGCTGGATTGCAGTGTGGTATGCCCTGGATGGCGATCAGCATGAGCCGTCTGTTGATGTAGTGGCGCGTGTTGTCAGACGTAGTCGTCTCTTCTCACACACCGTGATAGCATGGTGCACTGCGTTCCACATCTGCGACATGCGACAGAGGCCGGTTGACAGTCGTTCGCGCAATGGACATCGCATACGTACGGGGGCCACCTTCCACGTGTTCGCGAAGCGTGCACATGTTGTTGCGTGTATGTGGGCAGACATAGTGTGTCGTGACACCTGACACAGGCATGCAACAATCGTTGAATTTGCAAATGGCGATGGACGCCTACGTTTGCTGGTGACGTTACGCAAATGAACAACTGGTAAACCGTTGTGGTGCGGTTGTTCTCGCTAGAGGTGAATCAGTGATGGCGACGATCGGTTGAGCTACCAACCGGTTGTTCCAGCGATACCCACCATGCCCACGAACGTGAATGGCATCTGGGTGTGAAGCGATACGCGGCGGTGGCTGGGTGGGACCGTCCCCGGCCGGTGAGGGGGGGCCTCCCGGCGTGCTGGCCGCGCGGTGCGTGGGCGCACGCGCTACAGCCGGCTGGTGGGGGCGGCCAGTGGCAGGCGCGCCGGCCGACGGAGGCGGCAGGCGGCGCAGCTGCGCGCCGGCGCACCCTGCACGCGGCGCCGTGCGGCCAAAGTAGGTCCTCGCGGGCCCGGTGCGAAGCGCGGTGGACATCTGCAGTGTGCTGGTCCGATTGAGGACTGTGTGCGCTGAGGATGCGCCGCCGCCCGGCGCTCGGCGCCGCGACGCCGTCTGCTGCTCGGTCGCCTCTGCGGTTCTCGCAGGTGGTTTGTATCGCAGCTGTGCGGACGTGTTGGCGCGTGCGCTGTGCTGGGAGAGTTCGCTTCGGCACCCAAGTGGGGCTTTTGTCCTTCTGTGGCGCTGGCGTTGGAGCTGCCGGTCACCGTAGGTGGCGCGTGTTGTCTCCCGCCGGCAATGCCACGACAGCACGCTCCCGGGCCTCTGTCGGCAGCGGCAAGCTCAGTTGGGAGCACGGGTGGTCGCACCTAAAGCGTCTACTCGCCAAACTCCGGGCGATTGCGCCTCTCTCGAACCCGACCAAGTACTTAGGACGGCGCTGCGCGCCGCCGGGACCTGAGAGGGTTTCGAGGTGTATGGTGCAGGGGAGCTCAGCCTCCTCCTGTTTGCAGAATAATTGAGCGGACGCTTGCGTGTTCGCGCGGGCCCCCGGGACACACTCCCGGGCGGCCGGCTGCTCAGCTCTAGTTGACGCAGCTCCCTGGTTGATCCTGCCAGTAGTCATATGCTTGTCTCAAAGATTAAGCCATGCATGTCTCAGTACAAGCCGCATTAAGGTGAAACCGCGAATGGCTCATTAAATCAGTTATGGTTCCTTAGATCGTACCCACGTTACTTGGATAACTGTGGTAATTCTAGAGCTAATACATGCAAACAGAGTCCCGACCAGAGATGGAAGGGACGCTTTTATTAGATCAAAACCAATCGGTCGGCTCGTCCGGTCCGTTTGCCTTGGTGACTCTGAATAACTTTGGGCTGATCGCACGGTCCTCGTACCGGCGACGCATCTTTCAAATGTCTGCCTTATCAACTGTCGATGGTAGGTTCTGCGCCTACCATGGTTGTAACGGGTAACGGGGAATCAGGGTTCGATTCCGGAGAGGGAGCCTGAGAAACGGCTACCACATCCAAGGAAGGCAGCAGGCGCGCAAATTACCCACTCCCGGCACGGGGAGGTAGTGACGAAAAATAACGATACGGGACTCATCCGAGGCCCCGTAATCGGAATGAGTACACTTTAAATCCTTTAACGAGTATCTATTGGAGGGCAAGTCTGGTGCCAGCAGCCGCGGTAATTCCAGCTCCAATAGCGTATATTAAAGTTGTTGCGGTTAAAAAGCTCGTAGTTGGATTTGTGTCCCACGCTGTTGGTTCACCGCCCGTCGGTGTTTAACTGGCATGTATCGTGGGACGTCCTGCCGGTGGGGCGAGCTGAAGGCGTGCGACGCGCCTCGTGCGTGCTCGTGCGTCCCGAGGCGGACCCCGTTGCAATCCTACCAGGGTGCTCTTGAGTGAGTGTCTCGGTGGGCCGGCACGTTTACTTTGAACAAATTAGAGTGCTTAAAGCAGGCAAGCCCGCCTGAATACTGTGTGCATGGAATAATGGAATAGGACCTCGGTTCTATTTTGTTGGTTTTCGGAACCCGAGGTAATGATTAATAGGGACAGGCGGGGGCATTCGTATTGCGACGTTAGAGGTGAAATTCTTGGATCGTCGCAAGACGAACAGAAGCGAAAGCATTTGCCAAGTATGTTTTCATTAATCAAGAACGAAAGTTAGAGGTTCGAAGGCGATCAGATACCGCCCTAGTTCTAACCATAAACGATGCCAGCCAGCGATCCGCCGCAGTTCCTCCGATGACTCGGCGGGCAGCCTCCGGGAAACCAAAGCTTTTGGGTTCCGGGGGAAGTATGGTTGCAAAGCTGAAACTTAAAGGAATTGACGGAAGGGCACCACCAGGAGTGGAGCCTGCGGCTTAATTTGACTCAACACGGGAAACCTCACCAGGCCCGGACACCGGAAGGATTGACAGATTGATAGCTCTTTCTTGATTCGGTGGGTGGTGGTGCATGGCCGTTCTTAGTTGGTGGAGCGATTTGTCTGGTTAATTCCGATAACGAACGAGACTCTAGCCTGCTAACTAGTCGCGTGACATCCTTCGTGCTGTCAGCGATTACTTTTCTTCTTAGAGGGACAGGCGGCTTCTAGCCGCACGAGATTGAGCAATAACAGGTCTGTGATGCCCTTAGATGTTCTGGGCCGCACGCGCGCTACACTGAAGGAATCAGCGTGTCTTCCTAGGCCGAAAGGTCGGGGTAACCCGCTGAACCTCCTTCGTGCTAGGGATTGGGGCTTGCAATTGTTCCCCATGAACGAGGAATTCCCAGTAAGCGCGAGTCATAAGCTCGCGTTGATTACGTCCCTGCCCTTTGTACACACCGCCCGTCGCTACTACCGATTGAATGATTTAGTGAGGTCTTCGGACTGGTACGCGGCATTGACTCTGTCGTTGCCGATGCTACCGGAAAGATGACCAAACTTGATCATTTAGAGGAAGTAAAAGTCGTAACAAGGTTTCCGTAGGTGAACCTGCGGAAGGATCATTACCGACTAGACTGCATGTCTTTCGATGTGCGTGTCGTGTCGCGCAACACGCTACCTGTACGGCTCGCAGTAGCCGTGCGCCGCGTGCGGAACCACGCGTGCTTCTCAAAACTAACGCCAATGTTGTGTGGTACGAGCGCTGAAGCGCTGGAGCGGCTGGCCTGCGGCACCTGGCGCCTGGCGCCGGTTTTGAATGACTTTCGCCCGACTGCCTGTCCGCTCCGGTGTGGAGCCGTACGACGCCCATCGGCCGTGAGGCCGTTGGACACAGAACGCTTGAACAGGGGCCGCCACACGCCTACGTCCCGCCTATGCAACTGTCTTGAAAGAGACAGTGGAAACTAAGAAAAAGATCACCCAGGACGGTGGATCACTCGGCTCGTGGGTCGATGAAGAACGCAGCAAATTGCGCGTCGACATGTGAACTGCAGGACACATGAACATCGACGTTTCGAACGCACATTGCGGTCCATGGATTCCGTTCCCGGGCCACGTCTGGCTGAGGGTCGGCTACGTATACTGAAGCGCGCGGCGTTTGCCCCGCTTCGCAGACCTGGGAGCGTCGCGGCAGCCTGTGGGGCCGGCCGCGCCTCCTTAAACGTGCGATGCGCGCCCGTCGCCTGGCGGTTCGCATACCGGTACTTACTCGGTAGCGTGCACAGCCGGCTGGCGGTGTGGCGTGCGACACCTCGTACAACGACCTCAGAGCAGGCGAGACTACCCGCTGAATTTAAGCATATTACTAAGCGGAGGAAAAGAAACTAACAAGGATTCCCCCAGTAGCGGCGAGCGAACAGGGAAGAGTCCAGCACCGAACCCCGCAGGCTGCCGCCTGTCGTGGCATGTGGTGTTTGGGAGGGTCCACTACCCCGACGCCTCGCGCCGAGCCCAAGTCCAACTTGAATGAGGCCACGGCCCGTAGAGGGTGCCAGGCCCGTAGCGGCCGGTGCGAGCGTCGGCGGGACCTCTCCTTCGAGTCGGGTTGCTTGAGAGTGCAGCTCCAAGTGGGTGGTAAACTCCATCTGAGACTAAATATGACCACGAGACCGATAGCGAACAAGTACCGCGAGGGAAAGTTGAAAAGAACTTTGAAGAGAGAGTTCAAAAGTACGTGAAACCGTTCTGGGGTAAACGTGAGAAGTCCGAAAGGTCGAACGGGTGAGATTCACGCCCATCCGGCCACTGGCCTCCGCCCTCGGCAGATGGGGCCGGCCGCCCGCGCGGAGCAATCCGCGGCGGGGTCGTGTCCGGTTGCCTTTCCACTCGCCGCGGGGTGGGGCCGTTCCGGTGTGCGGTGGGCCGCACTTCTCCCCTAGTAGGACGTCGCGACCCGCTGGGTGCCGGCCTACGGCCCGGGTGCGCAGCCTGTCCTTCCGCGGGCCTCGGTTCGCGTCTGTTGGGCAGAGCCCCGGTGTCCTGGCTGGCTGCCCGGCGGTATATCTGGAGGAGTCGATTCGCCCCTTTGGGCGCTCGGGCTCCCGGCAAGCGCGCGCGGTTCTTCCCGGATGACGGACCTACCTGGCCCGGCCCCGGACCCGCGCCGCTGTTGGCTCGGGATGCTCTCGGGCGGAATAATCGCTCCCGTCAGCGGCGCTTCAGCTTTGGACAATTTCACGACCCGTCTTGAAACACGGACCAAGGAGTCTAACATGTGCGCGAGTCATTGGGCTGTACGAAACCTAAAGGCGTAATGAAAGTGAAGGTCTCGCCTTGCGCGGGCCGAGGGAGGATGGGGCTTCCCCGCCCTTCACGGGGCGGCGGCCTCCGCACTCCCGGGGCGTCTC
>NW_025726533.1:537500-542500 GCF_021461395.2 Schistocerca americana
ACACATGTCCTACACAGGGGTGCACCCAACATCACAATACTGCCTCCTCTCACAGCACACAAACAATGGCAGGAATGAAAGACACAGGTCTGCCACAAGCATGGAATGAGAGCGCCGCCTGTCATGAGCCAAAGGTGCATCCTGACGTGGCAAATCAGATGATGCCGCAGGCATCCACTTACTATAATCACAATCAACAAACCGGCCGCCCCGCCCCCCATTAAACCTTTCCTTACAACAATGTGTACCTTAACCTAACCTATATCGTACCGTAACCTAACCTATATCGTACCGTAACCTAACCTATATCGTACCGTAACCTAACCTATATCGTACCGTAACCTAACCTATATCGTACCGTAACCTAACCTATATCGTACCGTAACCTAACCTATATCGTACCGTAACCTAACCTATATCGTACCGTAACCTAACCTATATCGTACCGTAACCTAACCTATATCGTACCGTAACCTAACCTATATCGTACCGTAACCTAACCTATATCGTACCGTAACCTAACCTATATCGTACCGTAACCTAACCTATATCGTACCGTAACCTAACCTATATCGTACCGTAACCTAACCTATATCGTACCGTAACCTAACCTATATCGTACCGTAACCTAACCTATATCGTACCGTAACCTAACCTATATCGTACCGTAACCTAACCTATGTCGTACCGTAACCTAACCTATGTCGTACCGTAACCTAACCTATATCGTACCGTAACCTAACCTATGTCGTACCGTAACCTAACCTATGTCGTACCGTAACCTAACCTATGTCGTACCGTAACCTAACCTATGTCGTACCGTAACCTAACCTATGTCGTACCGTAACCTAACCTATGTCGTACCGTAACCTAACCTATGTCGTACCGTAACCTAACCTATGTCGTACCGTAACCTAACCTATGTCGTACCGTAACCTAACCTATGTCGTACCGTAACCTAACCTATGTCGTACCGTAACCTAACCTATGTCGTACCGTAACCTAACCTATGTCGTACCTTAACCTAACCTATGTCGTACCTTAACCTAACCTATGTCGTACCTTAACCTAACCTATGTCGTACCTTAACCTAACCTATGTCGTACCTTAACCTAACCTGTATTGCGCCTTAACCTAACCTGTATTGCGCCTTAACCTAACCTGTATTGCGCCTTAACCTAACCTGTATTGCGCCTTAACCTAACCTGTATTGCGCCTTAACCTAACCTGTATTGCGCCTTAACCTAACCTGTATTGCGCCTTAACCTAACCTGTATTGCGCCTTAACCTAACCTGTATTGCGCCTTAACCTAACCTGTATTGCGCCTTAACCTAACCTGTATTGCGCCTTAACCTAACCTGTATTGCGCCTTAACCTAACCTGTATTGCGCCTTAACCTAACCTGTATTGCGCCTTAACCTAACCTGTATTGCGCCTTAACCTAACCTGTATTGCGCCTTAACCTAACCTGTATTGCGCCTTAACCTAACCTGTATTGCGCCTTAACCTAACCTGTATTGCGCCTTAACCTAACCTGTATTGCGCCTTAACCTAACCTGTATGGCGCCTTAACCTAACCTGTATGGCGCCTTAACGTAACCTGTATTGCGCCTTAACGTAACCTGTATTGCGCCTTAACGTAACCTATATTGCGCCTTAACCTAACCTATATTGCGCCTTAACGTAACCTATATTGCGCCTTAACGTAACCTATATTGCGCCTTAACCTAACCTATATTGCGCCTTAACCTAACCTATATTGCGCCTTAACCTAACCTATATTGCGCCTTAACCTAACCTATATTGCGCCTTAACCTAACCTATATTGCGCCTTAACCTAACCTATATTGCGCCTTAACGTAACCTATATTGCGCCTTAACCTAACCTATATTGCGCCTTAACCTAACCTATATTGCGCCTTAACCTAACCTATATTGCGCCTTAACGTAACCTATATTGCGCCTTAACGTAACCTATATTGCGCCTTAACCTAACCTATATTGCGCCTTAACCTAACCTATATTGCGCCTTAACCTAACCTATATTGCGCCTTAACCTAACCTATATTGCGCCTTAACGTAACCTATATTGCGCCTTAACGTAACCTATATTGCGCCTTAACGTAACCTATATTGCGCCTTAACGTAACCTATATTGCGCCTTAACGTAACCTATATTGCGCCTTAACGTAACCTATATTGCGCCTTAACGTAACCTATATTGCGCCTTAACGTAACCTATATTGCGCCTTAACCTAACCTATATTGCGCCTTAACGTAACCTATATTGCGCCTTAATGTAACCTATATTGCGCCTTAATGTAACCTATATTGCGCCTTAATGTAACCTATATTGCGCCTTAATGTAACCTACGTTGCGCCTTAACGTAACCTACGTTGCGCCTTAACGTAACCTACGTTGCGCCTTAACGTAACCTACGTTGCGCCTTAACGTAACCTACGTTGCGCCTTAACGTAACCTACGTTGCGCCGTAACGCAACCTACGTTGCGCCGTAACGCAACCCACGTTGCGCCGTAACGTAACCCACGTTGCGCCGTAACGTAACACACGTTGGGCCTTAACCCAACACACGTTGGGCCTTAACCCAACACACGTTGGGCCTTAACCCAACACACGTTGGGCCTTAACCCAACACACGTTGGGCCTTAACCCAACACACGTTGGGCCTTAACCCAACACACGTTGGGCCTTAACCCAACACACGTTGGGCCTTAACCCAACACACGTTGGGCCTTAACCCAACACACGTTGGGCCTTAACCCAACACACGTTGGGCCTTAACCCAACACACGTTGGGCCTTAACCCAACACACGTTGGGCCTTAACCTGCTCTGTAATTGTCATACGACGCGTTAAATTAGTGTAGTGTTGCCTAACTGCAACCCCCGCAATATAGTTTGCTACTCGCACTGCCCGGTCCCCAGTGTATCGCTTCATGTTAAACACCTTGCAGCTATACACTGTAATGTGGATGGCAGCAGGACGTACATGCTCAATGCCCTTTGCAGTTGTTCATTGGCATTTGCAGTTGTTCATTGGCATTTGCATGGCGAAGCACTTAGCCTACGCTGTGGTACGGCCTGTGTCAACTGTCCGCTGATGTTGTACGTCCAAATCACACACTGTACTGCACATTGGTCCTCATGTACTGAATGATACATCGTGGTACATGTGACCGTACAACGACTGCGCCAACAACGGCGAACCATGCGGTCCAAATGTTGTGCACTCAGCTACGTGTCGTCTCCCTATAAGAGCTGGATTGCAGTGTGGTATGCCCTGGATGGCGATCAGCATGAGCCGTCTGTTGATGTAGTGGCGCGTGTTGTCAGACGTAGTCGTCTCTTCTCACACACCGTGATAGCATGGTGCACTGCGTTCCACATCTGCGACATGCGACAGAGGCCGGTTGACAGTCGTTCGCGCAATGGACATCGCATACGTACGGGGGCCACCTTCCACGTGTTCGCGAAGCGTGCACATGTTGTTGCGTGTATGTGGGCAGACATAGTGTGTCGTGACACCTGACACAGGCATGCAACAATCGTTGAATTTGCAAATGGCGATGGACGCCTACGTTTGCTGGTGACGTTACGCAAATGAACAACTGGTAAACCGTTGTGGTGCGGTTGTTCTCGCTAGAGGTGAATCAGTGATGGCGACGATCGGTTGAGCTACCAACCGGTTGTTCCAGCGATACCCACCATGCCCACGAACGTGAATGGCATCTGGGTGTGAAGCGATACGCGGCGGTGGCTGGGTGGGACCGTCCCCGGCCGGTGAGGGGGGGCCTCCCGGCGTGCTGGCCGCGCGGTGCGTGGGCGCACGCGCTACAGCCGGCTGGTGGGGGCGGCCAGTGGCAGGCGCGCCGGCCGACGGAGGCGGCAGGCGGCGCAGCTGCGCGCCGGCGCACCCTGCACGCGGCGCCGTGCGGCCAAAGTAGGTCCTCGCGGGCCCGGTGCGAAGCGCGGTGGACATCTGCAGTGTGCTGGTCCGATTGAGGACTGTGTGCGCTGAGGATGCGCCGCCGCCCGGCGCTCGGCGCCGCGACGCCGTCTGCTGCTCGGTCGCCTCTGCGGTTCTCGCAGGTGGTTTGTATCGCAGCTGTGCGGACGTGTTGGCGCGTGCGCTGTGCTGGGAGAGTTCGCTTCGGCACCCAAGTGGGGCTTTTGTCCTTCTGTGGCGCTGGCGTTGGAGCTGCCGGTCACCGTAGGTGGCGCGTGTTGTCTCCCGCCGGCAATGCCACGACAGCACGCTCCCGGGCCTCTGTCGGCAGCGGCAAGCTCAGTTGGGAGCACGGGTGGTCGCACCTAAAGCGTCTACTCGCCAAACTCCGGGCGATTGCGCCTCTCTCGAACCCGACCAAGTACTTAGGACGGCGCTGCGCGCCGCCGGGACCTGAGAGGGTTTCGAGGTGTATGGTGCAGGGGAGCTCAGCCTCCTCCTGTTTGCAGAATAATTGAGCGGACGCTTGCGTGTTCGCGCGGGCCCCCGGGACACACTCCCGGGCGGCCGGCTGCTCAGCTCTAGTTGACGCAGCTCCCTGGTTGATCCTGCCAGTAGTCATATGCTTGTCTCAAAGATTAAGCCATGCATGTCTCAGTACAAGCCGCATTAAGGTGAAACCGCGAATGGCTCATTAAATCAGTTATGGTTCCTTAGATCGTACCCACGTTACTTGGATAACTGTGGTAATTCTAGAGCTAATACATGCAAACAGAGTCCCGACCAGAGATGGAAGGGACGCTTTTATTAGATCAAAACCAATCGGTCGGCTCGTCCGGTCCGTTTGCCTTGGTGACTCTGAATAACTTTGGGCTGATCGCACGGTCCTCGTACCGGCGACGCATCTTTCAAATGTCTGCCTTATCAACTGTCGATGGTAGGTTCTGCGCCTACCATGGTTGTAACGGGTAACGGGGAATCAGGGTTCGATTCCGGAGAGGGAGCCTGAGAAACGGCTACCACATCCAAGG
>NW_025726533.1:547500-552500 GCF_021461395.2 Schistocerca americana
AGAAATTCAAGCAAGCGCGGGTAAACGGCGGGAGTAACTATGACTCTCTTGGGGCAGCCGACAAGAAACAAGAGATGGTGGCCCTTCCGCTGAAGGTGCCACCCCAGCTACCCCAGCACCTATCCGGCCAACCGGCCGTAACGAAAATGCGATAGTTTGTGTAGCTCCCTTTGCTTGCAGTGAGTGCCACCGCACTTTTACCACGAAGAACGGTCTCGGGGTCCATCGCCGCCGCCAACACCCTGCGGCCGCCAACGCTGAGATCGTGACGGAGAGGCATCGCGCGAGGTGGACGGAGGAAGAAGTCCTGTCGCTCGCCAAGGCAGAGGCCGAACTGTTCCTGGAGAGGGACGCCCGGTTCTTCTTTGTAAATCAAGAACTTACCAGGATGTTCCCCGACCGAACGCTTGAGGCAATCAAGTGCCGACGGCGGCAAGCTGCCCACAAGCAGCTTGTCCGCCAATTCATGGAGGCACTTGAGATCGGTCGGGGTGAAGAGCCGGCGTCCCGCCGTGGAGCAGCGAGCTCGCTGCCTGACGCGGGCGAGGCCGCTGCGCCGCCCGTCGACGCAGCCGAGGACTTCGCGGCCGACACCACCGGGCCGCCGCCGGAGGGGCCGACTGACGCCGCCATCTGGGAGCATCTGGCGGGGCTACCTGCTTCCGCCCAGCGTTTCTCTGCCCTGGATCGAGTCATTGGTCTGGGGCGGGGCACGCCGCCCGATGTCATCCTGGGCATGCTCCCGGATGCCCTTGCGTCGGTCGGGTCCAGGGGGGAGAGGTCGATCACCAGGACACAGCGGCCGCGCCAACCATCCAAGCGGCCGCCTGCCGCCCCGCCGCTGCAGAAGCGCAAGCGGCGCCGCTGGGAATACGCGCGGACACAGGACGCCTTCCGTAGGTCGCGTGCGCGTTGCGTGCGCGGCTTGCTGGACGGCACCCTGCTGCAGCCGCCACCCGACATCCCCGGTCTGCTGGACTTCTGGGCGGACCTCTTCACGAAGAAGCCGATCTCCACCGCCGGCTTCATCCGTGACCGCCTTCTCCCGCACTCGGAGCCTGTCGCTCCTGAGTGCCTATGGGGGCCGGTCACACGTGAGGAGGTCGCTGCTGCCTTGCCGCCCAGGGGATCGGCAGCCGGGCCGGACGGCCTGACTCCAGCGGAGCTGCGGCGCCTGCCGCATGAAGTCCTGGTGAAACTCTTGAACCTCTTCCTCCTGGCCCGCGCCCTCCCCGAGCGTCTGCTTCGCGCCCGGACGTCACTTCTCCCCAAAACGGCTGCACCAACATCCCCCGCTGACTTTCGCCCCATTACGGTCTGCTCGGTGTTGGCGCGGACCTTTCACAAGGTTCTCGCGTCACGCCTGATGCGTGCATGTGCTGTGGACGAACGTCAGCGGGCATTCATCCCCCGGGATGGGATGTTGGAAAACACCTTCATCTTGGACACTGCTCTCACCGACGCAGTCCGCTCCTGTCGCTCTGTTTTTGTGGCATCGATCGACGTCTCTAAAGCGTTCGATTCGGTGGACCATGCCGCCCTCCGCCCCGTGCTGAGGGCTCATGGCCTGCCGGATTGCTTTATTGAGTACGTCGAAAGGTGTTACGAGGGTAGCACGACGGTGATAGCGGGCGGCGCCGACGTGGGCGTGCCCCTGCAGCCGGCTAGGGGTGTGCGTCAGGGTGACCCCCTCTCCCCCCTCCTTTTCAATTTTGCGGTGGACTATGTTTTGAGTCAACTTCCCTCCCACATCGGAGCTCGGATCCTTGGTCGCAGAGTTAACGCTGCGGCCTTCGCAGATGACGTCCTGCTTTTTGCATCGACCGCGAGGGGATTGCAGTCCCTCATCGACGCAGCCGTCGCAGCCCTCGCCCATCTGGGGCTGCAGATCAACGCCCGGAAGTGTTTCACCCTCGCCTTAGTCGCGTCTGGGCGCGACAAGAAGGTGAAGGTCGACGCCGACGTTACCTTCAAAGCGGGCAACGCCACCGTGCCCGCCCTACGTGTGGGTGAAACCTTCCGGTACCTGGGACTGCAATTCTCCACCGCTGGTCGCTGCGTTTTCAACCCACGACGCCACCTGGTGGAGCAGCTGGACGTCATCTCCCGAGCTCCGCTCAAGCCGCAACAGCGCCTCCACGCCCTCACCACCGTACTTCTGCCTGGCCTGTACCATGGGCTGGCCCTCAGCCGCACCCGAGTGGGTGCGTTGAAAGCGGCAGATGTGACCATCCGTGCCGCCGTCAGGAGATGGTTCCGCCTTCCGGCGGACACTCCCCTGGGCTACTTCCACGCTCCTGTAGCCCAGGGAGGCCTCGGCATCCCATCATGCCGATGGATGGGGCCAACACTTCGCCGGTCCCGTCTCCTGGCGCTGAAGAGGATTGGGCCAGCCGCCGACGGTGCAGGCCGGGACGAGGTGCAGCGTGAGATTGAGGCGCTGGAGCGGCATCTTATGTGGGAGGGCCACCTCCTCAAATCGTCGACGCAGGTTGGAGAGATGTGGGCCGCGCGCCTGCACGTTGCCTTTGACGGTGCGGCGCTGTCATCTTCCGCCGCCGTCAAGGGGCAACACCAGTGGGTCGCTGACACCAGTCGCCTGCTATCTGGGCGTAACTTCATCGACGCTCTCCGCGCCCGCATCAACGCCTTCCCCACGAAGGCACGGCGCAGTCGCGGGCGGGAGGCGGACACCAGATGCCGCGCGGGCTGCCAGGCCGTAGAGACCGCCAACCACGTGTTACAGGCTTGCTTCAGGACGCACGGGTCCCGGGTTAAGCGGCATGACGCGATCGTGCGCTATGTCGCCCGTGGACTCGCGCAGAGGGGCTTCAATGTCTCTGTGGAGCCCCACCTCCGCACACCTGAGGGAATCCGCAAGCCTGACGTGGTGGCGGTTAAAGACGGCATTGCCCGCGTCATCGACGCCCAGGTAGTCGGAGACCATCTCCGGCTCGACTGGTGTCACTCCGAGAAAGCGGCCTACTACAACACGCCGTCCATCAGGCGTGCCATCTCCAACCTGCACCGTGACGTTGAGGAGGTTACAGTGTCCACCGCGACATTGAATTGGAGGGGTGTATGGTCTCCAGCGTCGGCCGGAGATCTCTCCGCACTTGGATTTAGACCCCGAGAACTGGCGGTGCTTAGCACGAGAGTACTGCAAAGCTGCTGCACGAGCTATCGCATTTTCGAATATATGACGGCGCACAGTCCGATGGAGCGAGCCGGCGTCGGATAGGATGCTGGTTATTTTCTTCGCCTTGACTCCTGGGGCCTATCCACAGGAGGAATATCCCGTCTTTGTTCTTTCTTCTTTGTGTACGTAACTTATGTTGTTTTTGTTTCTGTTCTTTCCAGCATATATATATGTATATGTATTGTAGTTTTAACCTTTTCTTGTGGCATCGCCCTGTAAGTCCCCACCTCGGTGGCGGACATGGCGTGAAACACCTGCCACACCCTATCTGTACATATATATGTGTTATTCAGCAATGAATAAAGACGGCTAATGAATAGCCAAATGCCTCGTCATCTAATTAGTGACGCGCATGAATGGATTAACGAGATTCCCGCTGTCCCTATGTCCACAGGTTCGCTGTACAACCCGGAAGAGGTACGGGACACCACTGGAGGATCGATGGTGGACGTCGGCATCCAGACGGATGTCGACTTGGAGGCAGCGGTCGGTCGGCTAACTAGTCGACTGTCGAGTACCAAGTTGAAGGAGCCTGGGAAGCAAGATTTGCAGATATCGAATCAAGAAGATGTGAGCAAAGTCCCTACTGAAGATACTAGTGGTGGTGGTGGTAGTGGTGGTAGTAGTAGTTTAGATGAGGATACTGTAAATAATGTAAAGTTGAATACTGTAAATAATGTAAAGCTGAATGGTGAAGGTACTTCTTACAATGCAGTTGGTCCAGGAGGGGTGTACGATGACTTTGAACGCAAGTTGCGTTTAAACAGGCTCGAGGAGCCGGCATTGTTAACAATTGCACTGAGGCAGCTTGTGAGGACAGGACATAGTAATGGTGGAGATATCACGTATCCAGCCTTGGAGGACGTGGATTGCATAAGTTTGCACGCGGCAAATCTTCCGTCGCAACCGGATGACTTAAAGGAGTTGGTGCAGCAGGTGTTTGCCAGGCGAGGCCGTAAATTTGATCTTGAGAAAATATACAAAGACATGGTAAAGATGTACGGTAGAAATGTGGTAGACCTCTCGAAGTCATGGCCCGCCAGCCGCCTGCATGTCTTTTATCCCCCTGGTTGATGGGGTGTTTTAAAGTATTGCAAATTAATGCAATGCGTAGCCACTTGGTTACGCAAGAGCTTAGAAAAATCGCGGAAGACGATTTATTGGATATATTAGTAATTCAAGAACCTGCCTCCTGTGCTGGTCGGATTCCTGGATTTCCAGCAACCGCGCAAGTGGTGTTCTCTGGTGAGAATCCCATGAGCGCGGTTGTCGTTTTGAATAAATGTATTAAAACAACTGTGCTTACACAATTCTGTAACGATCATGTGATTGTGGTCCAACTTAATCTGATGTCGCATTTGTTATTTTTTGTTAATGTATACTGCCAATTCAGACAACACATTATTGGATTTCTTAATCAGTTGGACTGGATTCTAAGAAGGTTGCAGGGAAAGCCGGTTATTGTGTGTATGGACGCTAATGCAAAGTCCCCATTGTGGTTTAGTGTTGAGCAGGATGAGCGGGGAGCTGAGCTGGAAAATCTTATAATGCAGATGCAGCTTGACGTTATAAATCAACCTGGCAACCCGCCTACCTATTCAGGAAGAGCGGGTGCTGTTTCTAACATAGATGTTACGCTTGCAACTCAAAGAGCAGCACCGCACGTCAGGAATTGGAGAGTTGTGAGTAATCTCACAATTAGTGATCATAATTGCATATTTTTTGATTACTATATGGAGCTTGAAGAAGATCCTGGGGACTGGGTGGAGAGATATAACTATCAAAAGACGAACTGGAACCG
>NW_025726533.1:557500-565000 GCF_021461395.2 Schistocerca americana
CGGCGAAACCACATGCAATACCTCCATCTATGCGAATCTGACAACACTACGTCCGCCATGTCGAGCGCACCACAAAACACAGCGCCATCTGTAGGTCTCCCGCGGCATGACGTCCTGCAACGACGATACCGCCATCTATGAGACGCCAAGCCGACCAAGACATCGATGGGCCCACAGTGCCCATCATTCGACCCCACCCACAAAGCCTGCGTCCTCTGTCGACCACAGCACCCCAACGCCAGCGCCTCTGCCGCACGAAATCGTGGACCGGCAATCACTCCACCTGCGCCCCACTCCAACCGCCCAACTCGCAACTCCAGCGGATGAACGGCGGACCTTTCCCGCAGTCGCAATGTGCAATCCACCCCTATAACATGCGTTTCATGAAGAGGTACGCCCCTCATCTCCTGACGATCCAGCAGAAAGCCCATTCCCGCCTCCGCCTGCTGAAACTCCTGTCCGGCCGGACATGGGGATTGCATCCTTCTACCATCCTCCACACCTACAAATCCCTCATCCGTCCTATCCTCTGTTATGCCAGCGTCGCCTGGATCTCCGCCCCCACCCGCTTTTACAAGGCTCTCCAAATCCTTGAACGCCATGCGCTCCGCCTTGCCTTCCGTATCCGCCTTCCTTCCCCCACACGGCTCCTGTATGAACTGATCCCCTTCCCCCACCTCCTCTTGTTCCTCCAACATCTCCGCATCCTTTACATTGTTCGCAGGGTTGATCCCCCCCACCCTCTGGTTTCCTCCTTCCTCTCCACCCCCCGCCCGTTGCCGCGCCTCTATCGCTGTATCCCTCCCTCTCTCCACCTCCACACCCTCCATCTCCTTCATCAGGGCAATTTCCAACGCCTCCCCCTCCCGGATGACGAACTTCGCCGTGACATATACCCTTCCTTCCAACTATAACCCGGCCTTGTTCCCCCCCCCCCCCTCCCCAGGGCCCCCTTCTCCTCTTTCCTCCTTCTCCCAGAGCGGATTTTCCTCCATCCCCCCCTCCCCTGAGACCCTGCACCCCATACTTGCTTCTCTCCTTCCCACATCCCTCCCTCCCTGGCCCTCTTCCGAGCGCCCCCCATTTCCCCTCCCCCATCTCTTCCCCTCCCTCCCTTCTTCAGGTCTCCCTCATCTCCTTGAACCTGGCAGATCCTCTGTATTGATCAACATCAGTGTGCCACGTCAGTGTTGTGTTTCGTGCTTTTCTCGTGTGCGTCAAGAGGTGTGATTTTAATTGTGTGCTGCCTTGAGGTTCGCCGTCAGTGCTACGCTGTGTGCTATGCCAGCCGTCAACACCTTTATGCTCCAGTCATACTGTGCCTTGTGTTTCTTTTAATCGTCGCAGTGTGTGGCTTTTTGTGTGTGCTACTTTTAAACAGTTTTTTATCTCCATTTTACAGTCACCCCGTTTTTTTTTTTTTTTTTTTTTTTGTATATTGCCTTCCATGATGTTCTCCCTTTTTATATCTATGTTCGCCTTCTTCTCTCCTTTGCTGTTTTTAAATGTCTTCTATTGTTTTGTTCTATGTCTTTCGGCTGAAGAGCAGCGCATATGCTGCTGCCAGCCCACCCCGATAGGGGAATTGAAATACAATAAAGAAAAAAAAAAAAAAAAAAAGAGGTACGTCCAATATGCGACATTCCCGCTGTCCCTATACATGAGCTGCGAGCTGTACCAGTTACGAGCTAGAGACGCGATCGCGTTGCTCTCTGTACGAATGCCGATGCTGAGCGGTCAGCTAGGAGGCGCTCCATCCATGTCGGTACCGGTGAGCGTTGCACTCGCAGTCGCAAAAACGTACGGCAAGTATATTACTCGGAAGAGTCAATGACAGTCCACGCCCCCCTGCGTGGGAAGAGTCTTTCTAGGCCATGACCCACCGGAAGGGCGCAGCGTCCCCCACCCCAGACATGTGACGTCACACCATCGGTATTGACGACTAGACTGATTCCTTATAATCATTTGCCATACACCGGTGGAAGCTGCCGAGACGAGTAACTACATAGCGGGCTCGCCGTGTCACTAATGTACAGAGATACAACAGTTTCGACTGGAACCGGATTAAACGTATACACGGCGCTGATTAGTAATAGATAGAGCCATCAGAATACAGATAATGTATACAACTGTCCGTATACATGCTGAAAGACTCTGCTCACAATCACAACCACACGTCAGCCACACACCCTTATCACGCACTACTCTCTGCCTGTAACACGCACACAGACAATATGTAAGCACCAGCATGGAACAACACCCAGTGCATCCTCTCCGCCACATTAGACAATCCACACTGTCATAACCAGACTGGGAGGTCCACTCAGAAAACAGAATATCCCACCCACCCGACAACCACCATTGCTCAGCCAAGCCACCAACACCCACACATGTCCTACACAGGGGTGCACCCAACATCACAATACTGCCTCCTCTCACAGCACACAAACAATGGCAGGAATGAAAGACACAGGTCTGCCACAAGCATGGAATGAGAGCGCCGCCTGTCATGAGCCAAAGGTGCATCCTGACGTGGCAAATCAGATGATGCCGCAGGCATCCACTTACTATAATCACAATCAACAAACCGGCCGCCCCGCCCCCCATTAAACCTTTCCTTACAACAATGTGTACCTTAACCTAACCTATATCGTACCGTAACCTAACCTATATCGTACCGTAACCTAACCTATATCGTACCGTAACCTAACCTATATCGTACCGTAACCTAACCTATATCGTACCGTAACCTAACCTATATCGTACCGTAACCTAACCTATATCGTACCGTAACCTAACCTATATCGTACCGTAACCTAACCTATATCGTACCGTAACCTAACCTATATCGTACCGTAACCTAACCTATATCGTACCGTAACCTAACCTATATCGTACCGTAACCTAACCTATATCGTACCGTAACCTAACCTATATCGTACCGTAACCTAACCTATATCGTACCGTAACCTAACCTATATCGTACCGTAACCTAACCTATATCGTACCGTAACCTAACCTATATCGTACCGTAACCTAACCTATGTCGTACCGTAACCTAACCTATGTCGTACCGTAACCTAACCTATATCGTACCGTAACCTGACCTATATCGTACCGTAACCTAACCTATGTCGTACCGTAACCTAACCTATGTCGTACCGTAACCTAACCTATGTCGTACCGTAACCTAACCTATGTCGTACCGTAACCTAACCTATGTCGTACCGTAACCTAACCTATGTCGTACCGTAACCTAACCTATGTCGTACCGTAACCTAACCTATGTCGTACCGTAACCTAACCTATGTCGTACCGTAACCTAACCTATGTCGTACCGTAACCTAACCTATGTCGTACCGTAACCTAACCTATGTCGTACCGTAACCTAACCTATGTCGTACCGTAACCTAACCTATGTCGTACCGTAACCTAACCTATGTCGTACCGTAACCTAACCTATGTCGTACCGTAACCTAACCTATGTCGTACCGTAACCTAACCTATGTCGTACCGTAACCTAACCTATGTCGTACCGTAACCTAACCTATGTCGTACCGTAACCTAACCTATGTCGTACCGTAACCTAACCTATGTCGTACCGTAACCTAACCTATGTCGTACCGTAACCTAACCTATGTCGTACCGTAACCTAACCTATGTCGTACCTTAACCTAACCTATGTCGTACCTTAACCTAACCTATGTCGTACCTTAACCTAACCTATGTCGTACCTTAACCTAACCTATGTCGTACCTTAACCTAACCTGTATTGCGCCTTAACCTAACCTGTATTGCGCCTTAACCTAACCTGTATTGCGCCTTAACCTAACCTGTATTGCGCCTTAACCTAACCTGTATTGCGCCTTAACCTAACCTGTATTGCGCCTTAACCTAACCTGTATTGCGCCTTAACCTAACCTGTATTGCGCCTTAACCTAACCTGTATTGCGCCTTAACCTAACCTGTATTGCGCCTTAACCTAACCTGTATTGCGCCTTAACCTAACCTGTATTGCGCCTTAACCTAACCTGTATTGCGCCTTAACCTAACCTGTATTGCGCCTTAACCTAACCTGTATTGCGCCTTAACCTAACCTGTATTGCGCCTTAACCTAACCTGTATTGCGCCTTAACCTAACCTGTATTGCGCCTTAACCTAACCTGTATTGCGCCTTAACCTAACCTGTATTGCGCCTTAACCTAACCTGTATTGCGCCTTAACCTAACCTGTATTGCGCCTTAACCTAACCTGTATTGCGCCTTAACCTAACCTGTATTGCGCCTTAACCTAACCTGTATGGCGCCTTAACCTAACCTGTATGGCGCCTTAACGTAACCTGTATTGCGCCTTAACGTAACCTATATTGCGCCTTAACGTAACCTATATTGCGCCTTAACCTAACCTATATTGCGCCTTAACGTAACCTATATTGCGCCTTAACGTAACCTATATTGCGCCTTAACCTAACCTATATTGCGCCTTAACCTAACCTATATTGCGCCTTAACCTAACCTATATTGCGCCTTAACCTAACCTATATTGCGCCTTAACCTAACCTATATTGCGCCTTAACCTAACCTATATTGCGCCTTAACCTAACCTATATTGCGCCTTAACCTAACCTATATTGCGCCTTAACCTAACCTATATTGCGCCTTAACGTAACCTATATTGCGCCTTAACGTAACCTATATTGCGCCTTAACCTAACCTATATTGCGCCTTAACCTAACCTATATTGCGCCTTAACCTAACCTATATTGCGCCTTAACCTAACCTATATTGCGCCTTAACGTAACCTATATTGCGCCTTAACGTAACCTATATTGCGCCTTAACGTAACCTATATTGCGCCTTAACGTAACCTATATTGCGCCTTAACGTAACCTATATTGCGCCTTAACGTAACCTATATTGCGCCTTAACGTAACCTATATTGCGCCTTAACGTAACCTATATTGCGCCTTAACCTAACCTATATTGCGCCTTAACGTAACCTATATTGCGCCTTAATGTAACCTATATTGCGCCTTAATGTAACCTATATTGCGCCTTAATGTAACCTATATTGCGCCTTAATGTAACCTACGTTGCGCCTTAACGTAACCTACGTTGCGCCTTAACGTAACCTACGTTGCGCCTTAACGTAACCTACGTTGCGCCTTAACGTAACCTACGTTGCGCCTTAACGTAACCTACGTTGCGCCGTAACGTAACCCACGTTGCGCCGTAACGCAACCCACGTTGCGCCGTAACGTAACCCACGTTGCGCCGTAACGTAACACACGTTGGGCCTTAACCCAACACACGTTGGGCCTTAACCCAACACACGTTGGGCCTTAACCCAACACACGTTGGGCCTTAACCCAACACACGTTGGGCCTTAACCCAACACACGTTGGGCCTTAACCCAACACACGTTGGGCCTTAACCCAACACACGTTGGGCCTTAACCCAACACACGTTGGGCCTTAACCCAACACACGTTGGGCCTTAACCCAACACACGTTGGGCCTTAACCTGCTCTGTAATTGTCATACGACGCGTTAAATTAGTGTAGTGTTGCCTAACTGCAACCCCCGCAATATAGTTTGCTACTCGCACTGCCCGGTCCCCAGTGTATCGCTTCATGTTAAACACCTTGCAGCTATACACTGTAATGTGGATGGCAGCAGGACGTACATGCTCAATGCCCTTTGCAGTTGTTCATTGGCATTTGCAGTTGTTCATTGGCATTTGCATGGCGAAGCACTTAGCCTACGCTGTGGTACGGCCTGTGTCAACTGTCCGCTGATGTTGTACGTCCAAATCACACACTGTACTGCACATTGGTCCTCATGTACTGAATGATACATCGTGGTACATGTGACCGTACAACGACTGCGCCAACAACGGCGAACCATGCGGTCCAAATGTTGTGCACTCAGCTACGTGTCGTCTCCCTATAAGAGCTGGATTGCAGTGTGGTATGCCCTGGATGGCGATCAGCATGAGCCGTCTGTTGATGTAGTGGCGCGTGTTGTCAGACGTAGTCGTCTCTTCTCACACACCGTGATAGCATGGTGCACTGCGTTCCACATCTGCGACATGCGACAGAGGCCGGTTGACAGTCGTTCGCGCAATGGACATCGCATACGTACGGGGGCCACCTTCCACGTGTTCGCGAAGCGTGCACATGTTGTTGCGTGTATGTGGGCAGACATAGTGTGTCGTGACACCTGACACAGGCATGCAACAATCGTTGAATTTGCAAATGGCGATGGACGCCTACGTTTGCTGGTGACGTTACGCAAATGAACAACTGGTAAACCGTTGTGGTGCGGTTGTTCTCGCTAGAGGTGAATCAGTGATGGCGACGATCGGTTGAGCTACCAACCGGTTGTTCCAGCGATACCCACCATGCCCACGAACGTGAATGGCATCTGGGTGTGAAGCGATACGCGGCGGTGGCTGGGTGGGACCGTCCCCGGCCGGTGAGGGGGGGCCTCCCGGCGTGCTGGCCGCGCGGTGCGTGGGCGCACGCGCTACAGCCGGCTGGTGGGGGCGGCCAGTGGCAGGCGCGCCGGCCGACGGAGGCGGCAGGCGGCGCAGCTGCGCGCCGGCGCACCCTGCACGCGGCGCCGTGCGGCCAAAGTAGGTCCTCGCGGGCCCGGTGCGAAGCGCGGTGGACATCTGCAGTGTGCTGGTCCGATTGAGGACTGTGTGCGCTGAGGATGCGCCGCCGCCCGGCGCTCGGCGCCGCGACGCCGTCTGCTGCTCGGTCGCCTCTGCGGTTCTCGCAGGTGGTTTGTATCGCAGCTGTGCGGACGTGTTGGCGCGTGCGCTGTGCTGGGAGAGTTCGCTTCGGCACCCAAGTGGGGCTTTTGTCCTTCTGTGGCGCTGGCGTTGGAGCTGCCGGTCACCGTAGGTGGCGCGTGTTGTCTCCCGCCGGCAATGCCACGACAGCACGCTCCCGGGCCTCTGTCGGCAGCGGCAAGCTCAGTTGGGAGCACGGGTGGTCGCACCTAAAGCGTCTACTCGCCAAACTCCGGGCGATTGCGCCTCTCTCGAACCCGACCAAGTACTTAGGACGGCGCTGCGCGCCGCCGGGACCTGAGAGGGTTTCGAGGTGTATGGTGCAGGGGAGCTCAGCCTCCTCCTGTTTGCAGAATAATTGAGCGGACGCTTGCGTGTTCGCGCGGGCCCCCGGGACACACTCCCGGGCGGCCGGCTGCTCAGCTCTAGTTGACGCAGCTCCCTGGTTGATCCTGCCAGTAGTCATATGCTTGTCTCAAAGATTAAGCCATGCATGTCTCAGTACAAGCCGCATTAAGGTGAAACCGCGAATGGCTCATTAAATCAGTTATGGTTCCTTAGATCGTACCCACGTTACTTGGATAACTGTGGTAATTCTAGAGCTAATACATGCAAACAGAGTCCCGACCAGAGATGGAAGGGACGCTTTTATTAGATCAAAACCAATCGGTCGGCTCGTCCGGTCCGTTTGCCTTGGTGACTC
>NW_025726533.1:572500-577500 GCF_021461395.2 Schistocerca americana
CTGTCGACCACAGCACCCCAACGCCAGCGCCTCTGCCGCACGAAATCGTGGACCGGCAATCACTCCACCTGCGCCCCACTCCAACCGCCCAACTCGCAACTCCAGCGGATGAACGGCGGACCTTTCCCGCAGTCGCAATGTGCAATCCACCCCTATAACATGCGTTTCATGAAGAGGTACGTCCAATATGCGACATTCCCGCTGTCCCTATACATGAGCTGCGAGCTGTACCAGTTACGAGCTAGAGACGCGATCGCGTTGCTCTCTGTACGAATGCCGATGCTGAGCGGTCAGCTAGGAGGCGCTCCATCCATGTCGGTACCGGTGAGCGTTGCACTCGCAGTCGCAAAAACGTACGGCAAGTATATTACTCGGAAGAGTCAATGACAGTCCACGCCCCCCTGCGTGGGAAGAGTCTTTCTAGGCCATGACCCACCGGAAGGGCGCAGCGTCCCCCACCCCAGACATGTGACGTCACACCATCGGTATTGACGACTAGACTGATTCCTTATAATCATTTGCCATACACCGGTGGAAGCTGCCGAGACGAGTAACTACATAGCGGGCTCGCCGTGTCACTAATGTACAGAGATACAACAGTTTCGACTGGAACCGGATTAAACGTATACACGGCGCTGATTAGTAATAGATAGAGCCATCAGAATACAGATAATGTATACAACTGTCCGTATACATGCTGAAAGACTCTGCTCACAATCACAACCACACGTCAGCCACACACCCTTATCACGCACTACTCTCTGCCTGTAACACGCACACAGACAATATGTAAGCACCAGCATGGAACAACACCCAGTGCATCCTCTCCGCCACATTAGACAATCCACACTGTCATAACCAGACTGGGAGGTCCACTCAGAAAACAGAATATCCCACCCACCCGACAACCACCATTGCTCAGCCAAGCCACCAACACCCACACATGTCCTACACAGGGGTGCACCCAACATCACAATACTGCCTCCTCTCACAGCACACAAACAATGGCAGGAATGAAAGACACAGGTCTGCCACAAGCATGGAATGAGAGCGCCGCCTGTCATGAGCCAAAGGTGCATCCTGACGTGGCAAATCAGATGATGCCGCAGGCATCCACTTACTATAATCACAATCAACAAACCGGCCGCCCCGCCCCCCATTAAACCTTTCCTTACAACAATGTGTACCTTAACCTAACCTATATCGTACCGTAACCTAACCTATATCGTACCGTAACCTAACCTATATCGTACCGTAACCTAACCTATATCGTACCGTAACCTAACCTATATCGTACCGTAACCTAACCTATATCGTACCGTAACCTAACCTATATCGTACCGTAACCTAACCTATATCGTACCGTAACCTAACCTATATCGTACCGTAACCTAACCTATATCGTACCGTAACCTAACCTATATCGTACCGTAACCTAACCTATATCGTACCGTAACCTAACCTATATCGTACCGTAACCTAACCTATATCGTACCGTAACCTAACCTATATCGTACCGTAACCTAACCTATATCGTACCGTAACCTAACCTATATCGTACCGTAACCTAACCTATGTCGTACCGTAACCTAACCTATGTCGTACCGTAACCTAACCTATATCGTACCGTAACCTAACCTATATCGTACCGTAACCTAACCTATGTCGTACCGTAACCTAACCTATGTCGTACCGTAACCTAACCTATGTCGTACCGTAACCTAACCTATGTCGTACCGTAACCTAACCTATGTCGTACCGTAACCTAACCTATGTCGTACCGTAACCTAACCTATGTCGTACCGTAACCTAACCTATGTCGTACCGTAACCTAACCTATGTCGTACCGTAACCTAACCTATGTCGTACCGTAACCTAACCTATGTCGTACCGTAACCTAACCTATGTCGTACCGTAACCTAACCTATGTCGTACCGTAACCTAACCTATGTCGTACCGTAACCTAACCTATGTCGTACCGTAACCTAACCTATGTCGTACCGTAACCTAACCTATGTCGTACCGTAACCTAACCTATGTCGTACCGTAACCTAACCTATGTCGTACCGTAACCTAACCTATGTCGTACCGTAACCTAACCTATGTCGTACCGTAACCTAACCTATGTCGTACCGTAACCTAACCTATGTCGTACCGTAACCTAACCTATGTCGTACCGTAACCTAACCTATGTCGTACCTTAACCTAACCTATGTCGTACCTTAACCTAACCTATGTCGTACCTTAACCTAACCTATGTCGTACCTTAACCTAACCTGTATTGCGCCTTAACCTAACCTGTATTGCGCCTTAACCTAACCTGTATTGCGCCTTAACCTAACCTGTATTGCGCCTTAACCTAACCTGTATTGCGCCTTAACCTAACCTGTATTGCGCCTTAACCTAACCTGTATTGCGCCTTAACCTAACCTGTATTGCGCCTTAACCTAACCTGTATTGCGCCTTAACCTAACCTGTATTGCGCCTTAACCTAACCTGTATTGCGCCTTAACCTAACCTGTATTGCGCCTTAACCTAACCTGTATTGCGCCTTAACCTAACCTGTATTGCGCCTTAACCTAACCTGTATTGCGCCTTAACCTAACCTGTATTGCGCCTTAACCTAACCTGTATTGCGCCTTAACCTAACCTGTATTGCGCCTTAACCTAACCTGTATTGCGCCTTAACCTAACCTGTATTGCGCCTTAACCTAACCTGTATTGCGCCTTAACCTAACCTGTATTGCGCCTTAACCTAACCTGTATGGCGCCTTAACCTAACCTGTATGGCGCCTTAACGTAACCTGTATTGCGCCTTAACGTAACCTATATTGCGCCTTAACGTAACCTATATTGCGCCTTAACCTAACCTATATTGCGCCTTAACCTAACCTATATTGCGCCTTAACGTAACCTATATTGCGCCTTAACCTAACCTATATTGCGCCTTAACCTAACCTATATTGCGCCTTAACCTAACCTATATTGCGCCTTAACCTAACCTATATTGCGCCTTAACCTAACCTATATTGCGCCTTAACCTAACCTATATTGCGCCTTAACGTAACCTATATTGCGCCTTAACCTAACCTATATTGCGCCTTAACCTAACCTATATTGCGCCTTAACGTAACCTATATTGCGCCTTAACGTAACCTATATTGCGCCTTAACGTAACCTATATTGCGCCTTAACCTAACCTATATTGCGCCTTAACCTAACCTATATTGCGCCTTAACCTAACCTATATTGCGCCTTAACGTAACCTATATTGCGCCTTAACGTAACCTATATTGCGCCTTAACGTAACCTATATTGCGCCTTAACGTAACCTATATTGCGCCTTAACGTAACCTATATTGCGCCTTAACGTAACCTATATTGCGCCTTAACGTAACCTATATTGCGCCTTAACCTAACCTATATTGCGCCTTAACGTAACCTATATTGCGCCTTAATGTAACCTATATTGCGCCTTAATGTAACCTATATTGCGCCTTAATGTAACCTATATTGCGCCTTAATGTAACCTACGTTGCGCCTTAACGTAACCTACGTTGCGCCTTAACGTAACCTACGTTGCGCCTTAACGTAACCTACGTTGCGCCTTAACGTAACCTACGTTGCGCCTTAACGTAACCTACGTTGCGCCGTAACGTAACCTACGTTGCGCCGTAACGCAACCCACGTTGCGCCGTAACGTAACCCACGTTGCGCCGTAACGTAACACACGTTGGGCCTTAACCCAACACACGTTGGGCCTTAACCCAACACACGTTGGGCCTTAACCCAACACACGTTGGGCCTTAACCCAACACACGTTGGGCCTTAACCCAACACACGTTGGGCCTTAACCCAACACACGTTGGGCCTTAACCCAACACACGTTGGGCCTTAACCCAACACACGTTGGGCCTTAACCCAACACACGTTGGGCCTTAACCCAACACACGTTGGGCCTTAACCTGCTCTGTAATTGTCATACGACGCGTTAAATTAGTGTAGTGTTGCCTAACTGCAACCCCCGCAATATAGTTTGCTACTCGCACTGCCCGGTCCCCAGTGTATCGCTTCATGTTAAACACCTTGCAGCTATACACTGTAATGTGGATGGCAGCAGGACGTACATGCTCAATGCCCTTTGCAGTTGTTCATTGGCATTTGCAGTTGTTCATTGGCATTTGCATGGCGAATTACTTAGCCTACGCTGTGGTACGGCCTGTGTCAGCTGTCCGCTGATGTTGTACGTCCAAATCACACACTGTACTGCACATTGGTCCTCATGTACTGAATGATACATCGTGGTACATGTGACCGTACAACGACTGCGCCAACAACGGCGAACCATGCGGTCCAAATGTTGTGCACTCAGCTACGTGTCGTCTCCCTATAAGAGCTGGATTGCAGTGTGGTATGCCCTGGATGGCGATCAGCATGAGCCGTCTGTTGATGTAGTGGCGCGTGTTGTCAGACGTAGTCGTCTCTTCTCACACACCGTGATAGCATGGTGCACTGCGTTCCACATCTGCGACATGCGACAGAGGCCGGTTGACAGTCGTTCGCGCAATGGACATCGCATACGTACGGGGGCCACCTTCCACGTGTTCGCGAAGCGTGCACATGTTGTTGCGTGTATGTGGGCAGACATAGTGTGTCGTGACACCTGACACAGGCATGCAACAATCGTTGAATTTGCAAATGGCGATGGACGCCTACGTTTGCTGGTGACGTTACGCAAATGAACAACTGGTAAACCGTTGTGGTGCGGTTGTTCTCGCTAGAGGTGAATCAGTGATGGCGACGATCGGTTGAGCTACCAACCGGTTGTTCCAGCGATACCCACCATGCCCACGAACGTGAATGGCATCTGGGTGTGAAGCGATACGCGGCGGTGGCTGGGTGGGACCGTCCCCGGCCGGTGAGGGGGGGCCTCCCGGCGTGCTGGCCGCGCGGTGCGTGGGCGCACGCGCTACAGCCGGCTGGTGGGGGCGGCCAGTGGC
>NW_025726533.1:582500-585000 GCF_021461395.2 Schistocerca americana
CCGCGAAGCCCTGACGAGTAGGAGGGTCGCGGCGGTGGGCGCAGAAGGGTCTGGGCGTGAGCCTGCCTGGAGCCGCCGTCGGTGCAGATCTTGGTGGTAGTAGCAAATACTCCAGCGAGGCCCTGGAGGGCTGACGCGGAGAAGGGTTTCGTGTGAACAGCCGTTGCACACGAGTCAGTCGATCCTAAGCCCTAGGAGAAATCCGATGTTGATGGGGGCCGTCATAGCATGATGCACTTTGTGCTGGCCCCCGTTGGGCGAAAGGGAATCCGGTTCCTATTCCGGAACCCGGCAGCGGAACCGATACAAGTCGGGCCCCTCTTTTAGAGATGCTCGTCGGGGTAACCCAAAAGGACCCGGAGACGCCGTCGGGAGATCGGGGAAGAGTTTTCTTTTCTGCATGAGCGTTCGAGTTCCCTGGAATCCTCTAGCAGGGAGATAGGGTTTGGAACGCGAAGAGCACCGCAGTTGCGGCGGTGTCCCGATCTTCCCCTCGGACCTTGAAAATCCGGGAGAGGGCCACGTGGAGGTGTCGCGCCGGTTCGTACCCATATCCGCAGCAGGTCTCCAAGGTGAAGAGCCTCTAGTCGATAGAATAATGTAGGTAAGGGAAGTCGGCAAATTGGATCCGTAACTTCGGGATAAGGATTGGCTCTGAGGATCGGGGCGTGTCGGGCTTGGTCGGGAAGTGGGTCAGCGCTAACGTGCCGGGCCTGGGCGAGATGAGTGCCGTAGGGGTGCCGGTAAGTGCGGGCGTTTAGCGCGGGCGTGGTCTGCTCTCGCCGTTGGTTGGCCTCGTGCTGGCCGGCGGTGCAGGATGCGCGCGCCTGCGCGGCGTTCGCGCCCCGGTGCTTCAACCTGCGTGCAGGATCCGAGCTCGGTCCCGTGCCTTGGCCTCCCACGGATCTTCCTTGCTGCGAGGCCGCGTCCGCCTTAGCGTGCTCCTCCGGGGGCGCGCGGGTGCGCGGATTCTCTTCGGCCGCCATTCAACGATCAACTCAGAACTGGCACGGACTGGGGGAATCCGACTGTCTAATTAAAACAAAGCATTGCGATGGCCCTAGCGGGTGTTGACGCCCTGTGATTTCCACTACATTGGACTTCATTCGGGCGCCGTCCAGGTATCCCCTTCAGGGTGACTGGACATTAACCCATCGGGTGCACCCGCACAGTAACCGCTTCACGGAGGGGCATAGGTGCGACCGAGACTGGTGGTTCTAACCTTTCTCACTGCACCTGGGACTCGTGTCCTGTGGCTACTTTTTTCCGTGGCGGCCGCCCGGTAGGGTATTTTTCTGTGCGTATGGCGACCGGTGCGTTTTCGTACCAAGTGCCTGCGCGTTTCAATTTTGGCGGCCGCCGGGTGTCGTCCCCGGTGACTAGTCCCCCGCTAGGTGGCAGTGTGTGCTTTCCGCTGCGTCCCTAGCGTCCCTGCCGCCTGGGGTTCAGGCGTAACACGGTGGTCATCCCACAGGTCCGGCTGGGTTAGCGCTCTGGCGGTTCTCGTTGGTGTGCGCCCTGCTGTGGGTCGGTGACGCTCACGTCTACTCGTTCGCTGGGGTTTCCAGGTGTCGGGTCGCGTGGTTGGTGCTCGTTGGTATTTCACATGTCGCGTGTGGAGAACCTCGTTCAGTATCCAGCCTGTGTCCAAAGCGATTCCTGCCCAGTGCTCTTTGAATGTCAACGTTGAAGAAATTCAAGCAAGGCGCGGGTAAACGGCGTGAGTTAACTATGACTCATCTTAATGTAGCCAAATGCCTCGTCATCTAATTAGTGACGCGCATGAATGGATTAACGAGATTCCCGCAGCCATTCTCGAATTGCGCCGGAAGAAGGCGACGGGACAAGATGGTCTCGCTGCAGAGGTTCTCCAAGCCTTATGCGCGGAGATCTGCCCTTACCTGACAAACCTCTACAACGAGTGTTTACGTCAGGGACGGGTACCAGAGTCGTGGAAGACGGCTGAAGTGGTTATACTGCGAAAGGGTGATGACAAGGATCCAGAAGTGCCGAAATCGTACCGACCAATCTGTCTCTTGAACTCCATGGCCAAGCTCCAGGAGAAGCTCCTATGCCTCCGGCTAGAGCAACACCGGGAGCTTAGGGGACGAAGTCCCGACCAGTACGGATTCAGGAGGGGCCTGTGTACAGAAGATGCTATAAACAAGGCAATGTTGCTAGTGGACACATCTACTGCTAAGTACGTTGCGGGGATAATGGTCGACATCGCCGGGGCTTTCGATAACCTATGGTGGCCGGCTCTGTTCGACAGCCTAAGGAAGTTGGAATGTCCTGGGCCCCTGTACCGGTGCCTGCTTGACTACTGCCGACACCGGCGGGCGGTCTTGCGGTGCCCGGGGCGGGCGGTTGAGAAGTTGATCACTAAGGGATGCCCACAGGGCTCAGTCTGCGGTCCCATATTCTGGGACGTGGGTCTGGAACCTGTGCTGGAGGAACTTGGGGAACTGCGACAAGTGCGAGGCGTGGTGGCGTACGCTGA
>NW_025726533.1:590000-595000 GCF_021461395.2 Schistocerca americana
CAACAATGTGTACCTTAACCTAACCTATATCGTACCGTAACCTAACCTATATCGTACCGTAACCTAACCTATATCGTACCGTAACCTAACCTATATCGTACCGTAACCTAACCTATATCGTACCGTAACCTAACCTATATCGTACCGTAACCTAACCTATATCGTACCGTAACCTAACCTATATCGTACCGTAACCTAACCTATATCGTACCGTAACCTAACCTATATCGTACCGTAACCTAACCTATATCGTACCGTAACCTAACCTATATCGTACCGTAACCTAACCTATGTCGTACCGTAACCTAACCTATGTCGTACCGTAACCTAACCTATGTCGTACCGTAACCTAACCTATGTCGTACCGTAACCTAACCTATATCGTACCGTAACCTAACCTATATCGTACCGTAACCTAACCTATGTCGTACCGTAACCTAACCTATGTCGTACCGTAACCTAACCTATGTCGTACCGTAACCTAACCTATGTCGTACCGTAACCTAACCTATGTCGTACCGTAACCTAACCTATGTCGTACCGTAACCTAACCTATGTCGTACCGTAACCTAACCTATGTCGTACCGTAACCTAACCTATGTCGTACCGTAACCTAACCTATGTCGTACCGTAACCTAACCTATGTCGTACCGTAACCTAACCTATGTCGTACCGTAACCTAACCTATGTCGTACCGTAACCTAACCTATGTCGTACCGTAACCTAACCTATGTCGTACCGTAACCTAACCTATGTCGTACCGTAACCTAACCTATGTCGTACCGTAACCTAACCTATGTCGTACCGTAACCTAACCTATGTCGTACCGTAACCTAACCTATGTCGTACCGTAACCTAACCTATGTCGTACCGTAACCTAACCTATGTCGTACCTTAACCTAACCTATGTCGTACCTTAACCTAACCTATGTCGTACCTTAACCTAACCTATGTCGTACCTTAACCTAACCTATGTCGTACCTTAACCTAACCTGTATTGCGCCTTAACCTAACCTGTATTGCGCCTTAACCTAACCTGTATTGCGCCTTAACCTAACCTGTATTGCGCCTTAACCTAACCTGTATTGCGCCTTAACCTAACCTGTATTGCGCCTTAACCTAACCTGTATTGCGCCTTAACCTAACCTGTATTGCGCCTTAACCTAACCTGTATTGCGCCTTAACCTAACCTGTATTGCGCCTTAACCTAACCTGTATTGCGCCTTAACCTAACCTGTATTGCGCCTTAACCTAACCTGTATTGCGCCTTAACCTAACCTGTATTGCGCCTTAACCTAACCTGTATTGCGCCTTAACCTAACCTGTATTGCGCCTTAACCTAACCTGTATTGCGCCTTAACCTAACCTGTATTGCGCCTTAACCTAACCTGTATGGCGCCTTAACCTAACCTGTATGGCGCCTTAACGTAACCTGTATTGCGCCTTAACGTAACCTGTATTGCGCCTTAACGTAACCTATATTGCGCCTTAACGTAACCTATATTGCGCCTTAACGTAACCTATATTGCGCCTTAACCTAACCTATATTGCGCCTTAACCTAACCTATATTGCGCCTTAACCTAACCTATATTGCGCCTTAACCTAACCTATATTGCGCCTTAACCTAACCTATATTGCGCCTTAACGTAACCTATATTGCGCCTTAACCTAACCTATATTGCGCCTTAACCTAACCTATATTGCGCCTTAACGTAACCTATATTGCGCCTTAACGTAACCTATATTGCGCCTTAACCTAACCTATATTGCGCCTTAACCTAACCTATATTGCGCCTTAACCTAACCTATATTGCGCCTTAACCTAACCTATATTGCGCCTTAACGTAACCTATATTGCGCCTTAACGTAACCTATATTGCGCCTTAACGTAACCTATATTGCGCCTTAACGTAACCTATATTGCGCCTTAACGTAACCTATATTGCGCCTTAACGTAACCTATATTGCGCCTTAACGTAACCTATATTGCGCCTTAACGTAACCTATATTGCGCCTTAACCTAACCTATATTGCGCCTTAACGTAACCTATATTGCGCCTTAACGTAACCTATATTGCGCCTTAATGTAACCTATATTGCGCCTTAATGTAACCTACGTTGCGCCTTAACGTAACCTACGTTGCGCCTTAACGTAACCTACGTTGCGCCTTAACGTAACCTACGTTGCGCCTTAACGTAACCTACGTTGCGCCTTAACGTAACCTACGTTGCGCCGTAACGTAACCCACGTTGCGCCGTAACGCAACCCACGTTGCGCCGTAACGTAACCCACGTTGCGCCGTAACGTAACACACGTTGGGCCTTAACCCAACACACGTTGGGCCTTAACCCAACACACGTTGGGCCTTAACCCAACACACGTTGGGCCTTAACCCAACACACGTTGGGCCTTAACCCAACACACGTTGGGCCTTAACCCAACACACGTTGGGCCTTAACCCAACACACGTTGGGCCTTAACCCAACACACGTTGGGCCTTAACCCAACACACGTTGGGCCTTAACCCAACACACGTTGGGCCTTAACCCAACACACGTTGGGCCTTAACCCAACACACGTTGGGCCTTAACCTGCTCTGTAATTGTCATACGACGCGTTAAATTAGTGTAGTGTTGCCTAACTGCAACCCCCGCAATATAGTTTGCTACTCGCACTGCCCGGTCCCCAGTGTATCGCTTCATGTTAAACACCTTGCAGCTATACACTGTAATGTGGATGGCAGCAGGACGTACATGCTCGATGCCCTTTGCAGTTGTTCATTGGCATTTGCAGTTGTTCATTGGCATTTGCATGGCGAAGCACTTAGCCTACGCTGTGGTACGGCCTGTGTCAACTGTCCGCTGATGTTGTACGTCCAAATCACACACTGTACTGCACATTGGTCCTCATGTACTGAATGATACATCGTGGTACATGTGACCGTACAACGACTGCGCCAACAACGGCGAACCATGCGGTCCAAATGTTGTGCACTCAGCTACGTGTCGTCTCCCTATAAGAGCTGGATTGCAGTGTGGTATGCCCTGGATGGCGATCAGCATGAGCCGTCTGTTGATGTAGTGGCGCGTGTTGTCAGACGTAGTCGTCTCTTCTCACACACCGTGATAGCATGGTGCACTGCGTTCCACATCTGCGACATGCGACAGAGGCCGGTTGACAGTCGTTCGCGCAATGGACATCGCATACGTACGGGGGCCACCTTCCACGTGTTCGCGAAGCGTGCACATGTTGTTGCGTGTATGTGGGCAGACATAGTGTGTCGTGACACCTGACACAGGCATGCAACAATCGTTGAATTTGCAAATGGCGATGGACGCCTACGTTTGCTGGTGACGTTACGCAAATGAACAACTGGTAAACCGTTGTGGTGCGGTTGTTCTCGCTAGAGGTGAATCAGTGATGGCGACGATCGGTTGAGCTACCAACCGGTTGTTCCAGCGATACCCACCATGCCCACGAACGTGAATGGCATCTGGGTGTGAAGCGATACGCGGCGGTGGCTGGGTGGGACCGTCCCCGGCCGGTGAGGGGGGGCCTCCCGGCGTGCTGGCCGCGCGGTGCGTGGGCGCACGCGCTACAGCCGGCTGGTGGGGGCGGCCAGTGGCAGGCGCGCCGGCCGACGGAGGCGGCAGGCGGCGCAGCTGCGCGCCGGCGCACCCTGCACGCGGCGCCGTGCGGCCAAAGTAGGTCCTCGCGGGCCCGGTGCGAAGCGCGGTGGACATCTGCAGTGTGCTGGTCCGATTGAGGACTGTGTGCGCTGAGGATGCGCCGCCGCCCGGCGCTCGGCGCCGCGACGCCGTCTGCTGCTCGGTCGCCTCTGCGGTTCTCGCAGGTGGTTTGTATCGCAGCTGTGCGGACGTGTTGGCGCGTGCGCTGTGCTGGGAGAGTTCGCTTCGGCACCCAAGTGGGGCTTTTGTCCTTCTGTGGCGCTGGCGTTGGAGCTGCCGGTCACCGTAGGTGGCGCGTGTTGTCTCCCGCCGGCAATGCCACGACAGCACGCTCCCGGGCCTCTGTCGGCAGCGGCAAGCTCAGTTGGGAGCACGGGTGGTCGCACCTAAAGCGTCTACTCGCCAAACTCCGGGCGATTGCGCCTCTCTCGAACCCGACCAAGTACTTAGGACGGCGCTGCGCGCCGCCGGGACCTGAGAGGGTTTCGAGGTGTATGGTGCAGGGGAGCTCAGCCTCCTCCTGTTTGCAGAATAATTGAGCGGACGCTTGCGTGTTCGCGCGGGCCCCCGGGACACACTCCCGGGCGGCCGGCTGCTCAGCTCTAGTTGACGCAGCTCCCTGGTTGATCCTGCCAGTAGTCATATGCTTGTCTCAAAGATTAAGCCATGCATGTCTCAGTACAAGCCGCATTAAGGTGAAACCGCGAATGGCTCATTAAATCAGTTATGGTTCCTTAGATCGTACCCACGTTACTTGGATAACTGTGGTAATTCTAGAGCTAATACATGCAAACAGAGTCCCGACCAGAGATGGAAGGGACGCTTTTATTAGATCAAAACCAATCGGTCGGCTCGTCCGGTCCGTTTGCCTTGGTGACTCTGAATAACTTTGGGCTGATCGCACGGTCCTCGTACCGGCGACGCATCTTTCAAATGTCTGCCTTATCAACTGTCGATGGTAGGTTCTGCGCCTACCATGGTTGTAACGGGTAACGGGGAATCAGGGTTCGATTCCGGAGAGGGAGCCTGAGAAACGGCTACCACATCCAAGGAAGGCAGCAGGCGCGCAAATTACCCACTCCCGGCACGGGGAGGTAGTGACGAAAAATAACGATACGGGACTCATCCGAGGCCCCGTAATCGGAATGAGTACACTTTAAATCCTTTAACGAGTATCTATTGGAGGGCAAGTCTGGTGCCAGCAGCCGCGGTAATTCCAGCTCCAATAGCGTATATTAAAGTTGTTGCGGTTAAAAAGCTCGTAGTTGGATTTGTGTCCCACGCTGTTGGTTCACCGCCCGTCGGTGTT
>NW_025726533.1:602500-607500 GCF_021461395.2 Schistocerca americana
GACCCACCGGAAGGGCGCAGCGTCCCCCACCCCAGACATGTGACGTCACACCATCGGTATTGACGACTAGACTGATTCCTTATAATCATTTGCCATACACCGGTGGAAGCTGCCGAGACGAGTAACTACATAGCGGGCTCGCCGTGTCACTAATGTACAGAGATACAACAGTTTCGACTGGAACCGGATTAAACGTATACACGGCGCTGATTAGTAATAGATAGAGCCATCAGAATACAGATAATGTATACAACTGTCCGTATACATGCTGAAAGACTCTGCTCACAATCACAACCACACGTCAGCCACACACCCTTATCACGCACTACTCTCTGCCTGTAACACGCACACAGACAATATGTAAGCACCAGCATGGAACAACACCCAGTGCATCCTCTCCGCCACATTAGACAATCCACACTGTCATAACCAGACTGGGAGGTCCACTCAGAAAACAGAATATCCCACCCACCCGACAACCACCATTGCTCAGCCAAGCCACCAACACCCACACATGTCCTACACAGGGGTGCACCCAACATCACAATACTGCCTCCTCTCACAGCACACAAACAATGGCAGGAATGAAAGACACAGGTCTGCCACAAGCATGGAATGAGAGCGCCGCCTGTCATGAGCCAAAGGTGCATCCTGACGTGGCAAATCAGATGATGCCGCAGGCATCCACTTACTATAATCACAATCAACAAACCGGCCGCCCCGCCCCCCATTAAACCTTTCCTTACAACAATGTGTACCTTAACCTAACCTATATCGTACCGTAACCTAACCTATATCGTACCGTAACCTAACCTATATCGTACCGTAACCTAACCTATATCGTACCGTAACCTAACCTATATCGTACCGTAACCTAACCTATATCGTACCGTAACCTAACCTATATCGTACCGTAACCTAACCTATATCGTACCGTAACCTAACCTATATCGTACCGTAACCTAACCTATATCGTACCGTAACCTAACCTATATCGTACCGTAACCTAACCTATATCGTACCGTAACCTAACCTATGTCGTACCGTAACCTAACCTATGTCGTACCGTAACCTAACCTATGTCGTACCGTAACCTAACCTATGTCGTACCGTAACCTAACCTATGTCGTACCGTAACCTAACCTATATCGTACCGTAACCTAACCTATGTCGTACCGTAACCTAACCTATGTCGTACCGTAACCTAACCTATGTCGTACCGTAACCTAACCTATGTCGTACCGTAACCTAACCTATGTCGTACCGTAACCTAACCTATGTCGTACCGTAACCTAACCTATGTCGTACCGTAACCTAACCTATGTCGTACCGTAACCTAACCTATGTCGTACCGTAACCTAACCTATGTCGTACCGTAACCTAACCTATGTCGTACCGTAACCTAACCTATGTCGTACCGTAACCTAACCTATGTCGTACCGTAACCTAACCTATGTCGTACCGTAACCTAACCTATGTCGTACCGTAACCTAACCTATGTCGTACCGTAACCTAACCTATGTCGTACCGTAACCTAACCTATGTCGTACCGTAACCTAACCTATGTCGTACCGTAACCTAACCTATGTCGTACCGTAACCTAACCTATGTCGTACCGTAACCTAACCTATGTCGTACCGTAACCTAACCTATGTCGTACCTTAACCTAACCTATGTCGTACCTTAACCTAACCTATGTCGTACCTTAACCTAACCTGTATTGCGCCTTAACCTAACCTGTATTGCGCCTTAACCTAACCTGTATTGCGCCTTAACCTAACCTGTATTGCGCCTTAACCTAACCTGTATTGCGCCTTAACCTAACCTGTATTGCGCCTTAACCTAACCTGTATTGCGCCTTAACCTAACCTGTATTGCGCCTTAACCTAACCTGTATTGCGCCTTAACCTAACCTGTATTGCGCCTTAACCTAACCTGTATTGCGCCTTAACCTAACCTGTATTGCGCCTTAACCTAACCTGTATTGCGCCTTAACCTAACCTGTATTGCGCCTTAACCTAACCTGTATTGCGCCTTAACCTAACCTGTATTGCGCCTTAACCTAACCTGTATTGCGCCTTAACCTAACCTGTATTGCGCCTTAACCTAACCTGTATGGCGCCTTAACCTAACCTGTATGGCGCCTTAACGTAACCTGTATTGCGCCTTAACGTAACCTATATTGCGCCTTAACGTAACCTATATTGCGCCTTAACGTAACCTATATTGCGCCTTAACGTAACCTATATTGCGCCTTAACCTAACCTATATTGCGCCTTAACCTAACCTATATTGCGCCTTAACCTAACCTATATTGCGCCTTAACCTAACCTATATTGCGCCTTAACCTAACCTATATTGCGCCTTAACCTAACCTATATTGCGCCTTAACGTAACCTATATTGCGCCTTAACCTAACCTATATTGCGCCTTAACCTAACCTATATTGCGCCTTAACCTAACCTATATTGCGCCTTAACGTAACCTATATTGCGCCTTAACGTAACCTATATTGCGCCTTAACCTAACCTATATTGCGCCTTAACCTAACCTATATTGCGCCTTAACCTAACCTATATTGCGCCTTAACCTAACCTATATTGCGCCTTAACGTAACCTATATTGCGCCTTAACGTAACCTATATTGCGCCTTAACGTAACCTATATTGCGCCTTAACGTAACCTATATTGCGCCTTAACGTAACCTATATTGCGCCTTAACGTAACCTATATTGCGCCTTAACGTAACCTATATTGCGCCTTAACGTAACCTATATTGCGCCTTAACCTAACCTATATTGCGCCTTAACGTAACCTATATTGCGCCTTAATGTAACCTATATTGCGCCTTAATGTAACCTATATTGCGCCTTAATGTAACCTATATTGCGCCTTAATGTAACCTACGTTGCGCCTTAACGTAACCTACGTTGCGCCTTAACGTAACCTACGTTGCGCCTTAACGTAACCTACGTTGCGCCTTAACGTAACCTACGTTGCGCCTTAACGTAACCTACGTTGCGCCGTAACGTAACCTACGTTGCGCCGTAACGCAACCCACGTTGCGCCGTAACGTAACCCACGTTGCGCCGTAACGTAACACACGTTGGGCCTTAACCCAACACACGTTGGGCCTTAACCCAACACACGTTGGGCCTTAACCCAACACACGTTGGGCCTTAACCCAACACACGTTGGGCCTTAACCCAACACACGTTGGGCCTTAACCCAACACACGTTGGGCCTTAACCCAACACACGTTGGGCCTTAACCCAACACACGTTGGGCCTTAACCCAACACACGTTGGGCCTTAACCCAACACACGTTGGGCCTTAACCTGCTCTGTAATTGTCATACGACGCGTTAAATTAGTGTAGTGTTGCCTAACTGCAACCCCCGCAATATAGTTTGCTACTCGCACTGCCCGGTCCCCAGTGTATCGCTTCATGTTAAACACCTTGCAGCTATACACTGTAATGTGGATGGCAGCAGGACGTACATGCTCAATGCCCTTTGCAGTTGTTCATTGGCATTTGCAGTTGTTCATTGGCATTTGCATGGCGAAGCACTTAGCCTACGCTGTGGTACGGCCTGTGTCAACTGTCCGCTGATGTTGTACGTCCAAATCACACACTGTACTGCACATTGGTCCTCATGTACTGAATGATACATCGTGGTACATGTGACCGTACAACGACTGCGCCAACAACGGCGAACCATGCGGTCCAAATGTTGTGCACTCAGCTACGTGTCGTCTCCCTATAAGAGCTGGATTGCAGTGTGGTATGCCCTGGATGGCGATCAGCATGAGCCGTCTGTTGATGTAGTGGCGCGTGTTGTCAGACGTAGTCGTCTCTTCTCACACACCGTGATAGCATGGTGCACTGCGTTCCACATCTGCGACATGCGACAGAGGCCGGTTGACAGTCGTTCGCGCAATGGACATCGCATACGTACGGGGGCCACCTTCCACGTGTTCGCGAAGCGTGCACATGTTGTTGCGTGTATGTGGGCAGACATAGTGTGTCGTGACACCTGACACAGGCATGCAACAATCGTTGAATTTGCAAATGGCGATGGACGCCTACGTTTGCTGGTGACGTTACGCAAATGAACAACTGGTAAACCGTTGTGGTGCGGTTGTTCTCGCTAGAGGTGAATCAGTGATGGCGACGATCGGTTGAGCTACCAACCGGTTGTTCCAGCGATACCCACCATGCCCACGAACGTGAATGGCATCTGGGTGTGAAGCGATACGCGGCGGTGGCTGGGTGGGACCGTCCCCGGCCGGTGAGGGGGGGCCTCCCGGCGTGCTGGCCGCGCGGTGCGTGGGCGCACGCGCTACAGCCGGCTGGTGGGGGCGGCCAGTGGCAGGCGCGCCGGCCGACGGAGGCGGCAGGCGGCGCAGCTGCGCGCCGGCGCACCCTGCACGCGGCGCCGTGCGGCCAAAGTAGGTCCTCGCGGGCCCGGTGCGAAGCGCGGTGGACATCTGCAGTGTGCTGGTCCGATTGAGGACTGTGTGCGCTGAGGATGCGCCGCCGCCCGGCGCTCGGCGCCGCGACGCCGTCTGCTGCTCGGTCGCCTCTGCGGTTCTCGCAGGTGGTTTGTATCGCAGCTGTGCGGACGTGTTGGCGCGTGCGCTGTGCTGGGAGAGTTCGCTTCGGCACCCAAGTGGGGCTTTTGTCCTTCTGTGGCGCTGGCGTTGGAGCTGCCGGTCACCGTAGGTGGCGCGTGTTGTCTCCCGCCGGCAATGCCACGACAGCACGCTCCCGGGCCTCTGTCGGCAGCGGCAAGCTCAGTTGGGAGCACGGGTGGTCGCACCTAAAGCGTCTACTCGCCAAACTCCGGGCGATTGCGCCTCTCTCGAACCCGACCAAGTACTTAGGACGGCGCTGCGCGCCGCCGGGACCTGAGAGGGTTTCGAGGTGTATGGTGCAGGGGAGCTCAGCCTCCTCCTGTTTGCAGAATAATTGAGCGGACGCTTGCGTGTTCGCGCGGG
>NW_025726533.1:617500-620000 GCF_021461395.2 Schistocerca americana
GTCGTACCGTAACCTAACCTATGTCGTACCGTAACCTAACCTATGTCGTACCGTAACCTAACCTATGTCGTACCGTAACCTAACCTATGTCGTACCGTAACCTAACCTATGTCGTACCGTAACCTAACCTATGTCGTACCGTAACCTAACCTATGTCGTACCGTAACCTAACCTATGTCGTACCGTAACCTAACCTATGTCGTACCGTAACCTAACCTATGTCGTACCGTAACCTAACCTATGTCGTACCGTAACCTAACCTATGTCGTACCGTAACCTAACCTATGTCGTACCGTAACCTAACCTATGTCGTACCGTAACCTAACCTATGTCGTACCGTAACCTAACCTATGTCGTACCGTAACCTAACCTATGTCGTACCGTAACCTAACCTATGTCGTACCGTAACCTAACCTATGTCGTACCGTAACCTAACCTATGTCGTACCGTAACCTAACCTATGTCGTACCGTAACCTAACCTATGTCGTACCGTAACCTAACCTATGTCGTACCGTAACCTAACCTATGTCGTACCGTAACCTAACCTATGTCGTACCGTAACCTAACCTATGTCGTACCTTAACCTAACCTATGTCGTACCTTAACCTAACCTATGTCGTACCTTAACCTAACCTATGTCGTACCTTAACCTAACCTGTATTGCGCCTTAACCTAACCTGTATTGCGCCTTAACCTAACCTGTATTGCGCCTTAACCTAACCTGTATTGCGCCTTAACCTAACCTGTATTGCGCCTTAACCTAACCTGTATTGCGCCTTAACCTAACCTGTATTGCGCCTTAACCTAACCTGTATTGCGCCTTAACCTAACCTGTATTGCGCCTTAACCTAACCTGTATTGCGCCTTAACCTAACCTGTATTGCGCCTTAACCTAACCTGTATTGCGCCTTAACCTAACCTGTATTGCGCCTTAACCTAACCTGTATTGCGCCTTAACCTAACCTGTATTGCGCCTTAACCTAACCTGTATTGCGCCTTAACCTAACCTGTATTGCGCCTTAACCTAACCTGTATTGCGCCTTAACCTAACCTGTATTGCGCCTTAACCTAACCTGTATTGCGCCTTAACCTAACCTGTATGGCGCCTTAACCTAACCTGTATGGCGCCTTAACGTAACCTGTATTGCGCCTTAACGTAACCTATATTGCGCCTTAACGTAACCTATATTGCGCCTTAACCTAACCTATATTGCGCCTTAACGTAACCTATATTGCGCCTTAACGTAACCTATATTGCGCCTTAACCTAACCTATATTGCGCCTTAACCTAACCTATATTGCGCCTTAACCTAACCTATATTGCGCCTTAACCTAACCTATATTGCGCCTTAACCTAACCTATATTGCGCCTTAACCTAACCTATATTGCGCCTTAACCTAACCTATATTGCGCCTTAACCTAACCTATATTGCGCCTTAACCTAACCTATATTGCGCCTTAACGTAACCTATATTGCGCCTTAACGTAACCTATATTGCGCCTTAACGTAACCTATATTGCGCCTTAACCTAACCTATATTGCGCCTTAACCTAACCTATATTGCGCCTTAACCTAACCTATATTGCGCCTTAACCTAACCTATATTGCGCCTTAACGTAACCTATATTGCGCCTTAACGTAACCTATATTGCGCCTTAACGTAACCTATATTGCGCCTTAACGTAACCTATATTGCGCCTTAACGTAACCTATATTGCGCCTTAACGTAACCTATATTGCGCCTTAACGTAACCTATATTGCGCCTTAACCTAACCTATATTGCGCCTTAACGTAACCTATATTGCGCCTTAACGTAACCTATATTGCGCCTTAATGTAACCTATATTGCGCCTTAATGTAACCTATATTGCGCCTTAATGTAACCTACGTTGCGCCTTAACGTAACCTACGTTGCGCCTTAACGTAACCTACGTTGCGCCTTAACGTAACCTACGTTGCGCCTTAACGTAACCTACGTTGCGCCTTAACGTAACCTACGTTGCGCCGTAACGTAACCTACGTTGCGCCGTAACGCAACCCACGTTGCGCCGTAACGTAACCCACGTTGCGCCGTAACGTAACACACGTTGGGCCTTAACCCAACACACGTTGGGCCTTAACCCAACACACGTTGGGCCTTAACCCAACACACGTTGGGCCTTAACCCAACACACGTTGGGCCTTAACCCAACACACGTTGGGCCTTAACCCAACACACGTTGGGCCTTAACCCAACACACGTTGGGCCTTAACCCAACACACGTTGGGCCTTAACCCAACACACGTTGGGCCTTAACCCAACACACGTTGGGCCTTAACCCAACACACGTTGGGCCTTAACCCAACACACGTTGGGCCTTAACCTGCTCTGTAATTGTCATACGACGCGTTAAATTAGTGTAGTGTTGCCTAACTGCAACCCCCGCAATGTAGTTTGCTACTCGCACTGCCCGGTCCCCAGTGTATCGCTTCATGTTAAACACCTTGCAGCTATAC
>NW_025726533.1:630000-635000 GCF_021461395.2 Schistocerca americana
CCATCAGAATACAGATAATGTATACAACTGTCCGTATACATGCTGAAAGACTCTGCTCACAATCACAACCACACGTCAGCCACACACCCTTATCACGCACTACTCTCTGCCTGTAACACGCACACAGACAATATGTAAGCACCAGCATGGAACAACACCCAGTGCATCCTCTCCGCCACATTAGACAATCCACACTGTCATAACCAGACTGGGAGGTCCACTCAGAAAACAGAATATCCCACCCACCCGACAACCACCATTGCTCAGCCAAGCCACCAACGCCCACACATGTCCTACACAGGGGTGCACCCAACATCACAATACTGCCTCCTCTCACAGCACACAAACAATGGCAGGAATGAAAGACACAGGTCTGCCACAAGCATGGAATGAGAGCGCCGCCTGTCATGAGCCAAAGGTGCATCCTGACGTGGCAAATCAGATGATGCCGCAGGCATCCACTTACTATAATCACAATCAACAAACCGGCCGCCCCGCCCCCCATTAAACCTTTCCTTACAACAATGTGTACCTTAACCTAACCTATATCGTACCGTAACCTAACCTATATCGTACCGTAACCTAACCTATATCGTACCGTAACCTAACCTATATCGTACCGTAACCTAACCTATATCGTACCGTAACCTAACCTATATCGTACCGTAACCTAACCTATATCGTACCGTAACCTAACCTATATCGTACCGTAACCTAACCTATATCGTACCGTAACCTAACCTATATCGTACCGTAACCTAACCTATATCGTACCGTAACCTAACCTACATCGTACCGTAACCTAACCTATATCGTACCGTAACCTAACCTATATCGTACCGTAACCTAACCTATATCGTACCGTAACCTAACCTATGTCGTACCGTAACCTAACCTATGTCGTACCGTAACCTAACCTATATCGTACCGTAACCTAACCTATGTCGTACCGTAACCTAACCTATGTCGTACCGTAACCTAACCTATGTCGTACCGTAACCTAACCTATGTCGTACCGTAACCTAACCTATGTCGTACCGTAACCTAACCTATGTCGTACCGTAACCTAACCTATGTCGTACCGTAACCTAACCTATGTCGTACCGTAACCTAACCTATGTCGTACCGTAACCTAACCTATGTCGTACCGTAACCTAACCTATGTCGTACCGTAACCTAACCTATGTCGTACCGTAACCTAACCTATGTCGTACCGTAACCTAACCTATGTCGTACCGTAACCTAACCTATGTCGTACCGTAACCTAACCTATGTCGTACCTTAACCTAACCTATGTCGTACCTTAACCTAACCTGTATTGCGCCTTAACCTAACCTGTATTGCGCCTTAACCTAACCTGTATTGCGCCTTAACCTAACCTGTATTGCGCCTTAACCTAACCTGTATTGCGCCTTAACCTAACCTGTATTGCGCCTTAACCTAACCTGTATTGCGCCTTAACCTAACCTGTATTGCGCCTTAACCTAACCTGTATTGCGCCTTAACCTAACCTGTATTGCGCCTTAACCTAACCTGTATTGCGCCTTAACCTAACCTGTATTGCGCCTTAACCTAACCTGTATTGCGCCTTAACCTAACCTGTATTGCGCCTTAACCTAACCTGTATTGCGCCTTAACCTAACCTGTATTGCGCCTTAACCTAACCTGTATTGCGCCTTAACCTAACCTGTATTGCGCCTTAACCTAACCTGTATTGCGCCTTAACCTAACCTGTATGGCGCCTTAACCTAACCTGTATGGCGCCTTAACGTAACCTGTATTGCGCCTTAACGTAACCTATATTGCGCCTTAACGTAACCTATATTGCGCCTTAACCTAACCTATATTGCGCCTTAACGTAACCTATATTGCGCCTTAACGTAACCTATATTGCGCCTTAACCTAACCTATATTGCGCCTTAACCTAACCTATATTGCGCCTTAACCTAACCTATATTGCGCCTTAACCTAACCTATATTGCGCCTTAACCTAACCTATATTGCGCCTTAACCTAACCTATATTGCGCCTTAACGTAACCTATATTGCGCCTTAACCTAACCTATATTGCGCCTTAACCTAACCTATATTGCGCCTTAACCTAACCTATATTGCGCCTTAACGTAACCTATATTGCGCCTTAACGTAACCTATATTGCGCCTTAACGTAACCTATATTGCGCCTTAACCTAACCTATATTGCGCCTTAACCTAACCTATATTGCGCCTTAACCTAACCTATATTGCGCCTTAACCTAACCTATATTGCGCCTTAACGTAACCTATATTGCGCCTTAACGTAACCTATATTGCGCCTTAACGTAACCTATATTGCGCCTTAACGTAACCTATATTGCGCCTTAACGTAACCTATATTGCGCCTTAACGTAACCTATATTGCGCCTTAACGTAACCTATATTGCGCCTTAACCTAACCTATATTGCGCCTTAACGTAACCTATATTGCGCCTTAACGTAACCTATATTGCGCCTTAATGTAACCTATATTGCGCCTTAATGTATTCTATATTGCGCCTTAATGTAACCTACGTTGCGCCTTAACGTAACCTACGTTGCGCCTTAACGTAACCTACGTTGCGCCTTAACGTAACCTACGTTGCGCCTTAACGTAACCTACGTTGCGCCTTAACGTAACCTACGTTGCGCCGTAACGTAACCTACGTTGCGCCGTAACGCAACCCACGTTGCGCCGTAACGTAACCCACGTTGCGCCGTAACGTAACACACGTTGGGCCTTAACCCAACACACGTTGGGCCTTAACCCAACACACGTTGGGCCTTAACCCAGCACACGTTGGGCCTTAACCCAACACACGTTGGGCCTTAACCCAACACACGTTGGGCCTTAACCCAACACACGTTGGGCCTTAACCCAACACACGTTGGGCCTTAACCCAACACACGTTGGGCCTTAACCCAACACACGTTGGGCCTTAACCCAACACACGTTGGGCCTTAACCCAACACACGTTGGGCCTTAACCTGCTCTGTAATTGTCATACGACGCGTTAAATTAGTGTAGTGTTGCCTAACTGCAACCCCCGCAATATAGTTTGCTACTCGCACTGCCCGGTCCCCAGTGTATTGCTTCATGTTAAACACCTTGCAGCTATACACTGTAATGTGGATGGCAGCAGGACGTACATGCTCAATGCCCTTTGCAGTTGTTCATTGGCATTTGCAGTTGTTCATTGGCATTTGCATGGCGAAGCACTTAGCCTACGCTGTGGTACGGCCTGTGTCAACTGTCCGCTGATGTTGTACGTCCAAATCACACACTGTACTGCACATTGGTCCTCATGTACTGAATGATACATCGTGGTACATGTGACCGTACAACGACTGCGCCAACAACGGCGAACCATGCGGTCCAAATGTTGTGCACTCAGCTACGTGTCGTCTCCCTATAAGAGCTGGATTGCAGTGTGGTATGCCCTGGATGGCGATCAGCATGAGCCGTCTGTTGATGTAGTGGCGCGTGTTGTCAGACGTAGTCGTCTCTTCTCACACACCGTGATAGCATGGTGCACTGCGTTCCACATCTGCGACATGCGACAGAGGCCGGTTGACAGTCGTTCGCGCAATGGACATCGCATACGTACGGGGGCCACCTTCCACGTGTTCGCGAAGCGTGCACATGTTGTTGCGTGTATGTGGGCAGACATAGTGTGTCGTGACACCTGACACAGGCATGCAACAATCGTTGAATTTGCAAATGGCGATGGACGCCTACGTTTGCTGGTGACGTTACGCAAATGAACAACTGGTAAACCGTTGTGGTGCGGTTGTTCTCGCTAGAGGTGAATCAGTGATGGCGACGATCGGTTGAGCTACCAACCGGTTGTTCCAGCGATACCCACCATGCCCACGAACGTGAATGGCATCTGGGTGTGAAGCGATACGCGGCGGTGGCTGGGTGGGACCGTCCCCGGCCGGTGAGGGGGGGCCTCCCGGCGTGCTGGCCGCGCGGTGCGTGGGCGCACGCGCTACAGCCGGCTGGTGGGGGCGGCCAGTGGCAGGCGCGCCGGCCGACGGAGGCGGCAGGCGGCGCAGCTGCGCGCCGGCGCACCCTGCACGCGGCGCCGTGCGGCCAAAGTAGGTCCTCGCGGGCCCGGTGCGAAGCGCGGTGGACATCTGCAGTGTGCTGGTCCGATTGAGGACTGTGTGCGCTGAGGATGCGCCGCCGCCCGGCGCTCGGCGCCGCGACGCCGTCTGCTGCTCGGTCGCCTCTGCGGTTCTCGCAGGTGGTTTGTATCGCAGCTGTGCGGACGTGTTGGCGCGTGCGCTGTGCTGGGAGAGTTCGCTTCGGCACCCAAGTGGGGCTTTTGTCCTTCTGTGGCGCTGGCGTTGGAGCTGCCGGTCACCGTAGGTGGCGCGTGTTGTCTCCCGCCGGCAATGCCACGACAGCACGCTCCCGGGCCTCTGTCGGCAGCGGCAAGCTCAGTTGGGAGCACGGGTGGTCGCACCTAAAGCGTCTACTCGCCAAACTCCGGGCGATTGCGCCTCTCTCGAACCCGACCAAGTACTTAGGACGGCGCTGCGCGCCGCCGGGACCTGAGAGGGTTTCGAGGTGTATGGTGCAGGGGAGCTCAGCCTCCTCCTGTTTGCAGAATAATTGAGCGGACGCTTGCGTGTTCGCGCGGGCCCCCGGGACACACTCCCGGGCGGCCGGCTGCTCAGCTCTAGTTGACGCAGCTCCCTGGTTGATCCTGCCAGTAGTCATATGCTTGTCTCAAAGATTAAGCCATGCATGTCTCAGTACAAGCCGCATTAAGGTGAAACCGCGAATGGCTCATTAAATCAGTTATGGTTCCTTAGATCGTACCCACGTTACTTGGATAACTGTGGTAATTCTAGAGCTAATACATGCAAACAGAGTCCCGACCAGAGATGGAAGGGACGCTTTTATTAGATCAAAACCAATCGGTCGGCTCGTCCGGTCCGTTTGCCTTGGTGACTCTGAATAACTTTGGGCTGATC
>NW_025726533.1:642500-647500 GCF_021461395.2 Schistocerca americana
ACGCCAGCGCCTCTGCCGCACGAAATCGTGGACCGGCAATCACTCCACCTGCGCCCCACTCCAACCGCCCAACTCGCAACTCCAGCGGATGAACGGCGGACCTTTCCCGCAGTCGCAATGTGCAATCCACCCCTATAACATGCGTTTCATGAAGAGGTACGTCCAATATGCGACATTCCCGCTGTCCCTATACATGAGCTGCGAGCTGTACCAGTTACGAGCTAGAGACGCGATCGCGTTGCTCTCTGTACGAATGCCGATGCTGAGCGGTCAGCTAGGAGGCGCTCCATCCATGTCGGTACCGGTGAGCGTTGCACTCGCAGTCGCAAAAACGTACGGCAAGTATATTACTCGGAAGAGTCAATGACAGTCCACGCCCCCCTGCGTGGGAAGAGTCTTTCTAGGCCATGACCCACCGGAAGGGCGCAGCGTCCCCCACCCCAGACATGTGACGTCACACCATCGGTATTGACGACTAGACTGATTCCTTATAATCATTTGCCATACACCGGTGGAAGCTGCCGAGACGAGTAACTACATAGCGGGCTCGCCGTGTCACTAATGTACAGAGATACAACAGTTTCGACTGGAACCGGATTAAACGTATACACGGCGCTGATTAGTAATAGATAGAGCCATCAGAATACAGATAATGTATACAACTGTCCGTATACATGCTGAAAGACTCTGCTCACAATCACAACCACACGTCAGCCACACACCCTTATCACGCACTACTCTCTGCCTGTAACACGCACACAGACAATATGTAAGCACCAGCATGGAACAACACCCAGTGCATCCTCTCCGCCACATTAGACAATCCACACTGTCATAACCAGACTGGGAGGTCCACTCAGAAAACAGAATATCCCACCCACCCGACAACCACCATTGCTCAGCCAAGCCACCAACACCCACACATGTCCTACACAGGGGTGCACCCAACATCACAATACTGCCTCCTCTCACAGCACACAAACAATGGCAGGAATGAAAGACACAGGTCTGCCACAAGCATGGAATGAGAGCGCCGCCTGTCATGAGCCAAAGGTGCATCCTGACGTGGCAAATCAGATGATGCCGCAGGCATCCACTTACTATAATCACAATCAACAAACCGGCCGCCCCGCCCCCCATTAAACCTTTCCTTACAACAATGTGTACCTTAACCTAACCTATATCGTACCGTAACCTAACCTATATCGTACCGTAACCTAACCTATATCGTACCGTAACCTAACCTATATCGTACCGTAACCTAACCTATATCGTACCGTAACCTAACCTATATCGTACCGTAACCTAACCTATATCGTACCGTAACCTAACCTATATCGTACCGTAACCTAACCTATATCGTACCGTAACCTAACCTATATCGTACCGTAACCTAACCTATATCGTACCGTAACCTAACCTATATCGTACCGTAACCTAACCTATATCGTACCGTAACCTAACCTATGTCGTACCGTAACCTAACCTATGTCGTACCGTAACCTAACCTATGTCGTACCGTAACCTAACCTATGTCGTACCGTAACCTAACCTATGTCGTACCGTAACCTAACCTATGTCGTACCGTAACCTAACCTATGTCGTACCGTAACCTAACCTATGTCGTACCGTAACCTAACCTATGTCGTACCGTAACCTAACCTATGTCGTACCGTAACCTAACCTATGTCGTACCGTAACCTAACCTATGTCGTACCGTAACCTAACCTATGTCGTACCGTAACCTAACCTATGTCGTACCGTAACCTAACCTATGTCGTACCGTAACCTAACCTATGTCGTACCGTAACCTAACCTATGTCGTACCGTAACCTAACCTATGTCGTACCGTAACCTAACCTATGTCGTACCGTAACCTAACCTATGTCGTACCGTAACCTAACCTATGTCGTACCGTAACCTAACCTATGTCGTACCGTAACCTAACCTATGTCGTACCGTAACCTAACCTATGTCGTACCGTAACCTAACCTATGTCGTACCGTAACCTAACCTATGTCGTACCGTAACCTAACCTATGTCGTACCGTAACCTAACCTATGTCGTACCGTAACCTAACCTATGTCGTACCTTAACCTAACCTATGTCGTACCTTAACCTAACCTATGTCGTACCTTAACCTAACCTATGTCGTACCTTAACCTAACCTATGTCGTACCTTAACCTAACCTGTATTGCGCCTTAACCTAACCTGTATTGCGCCTTAACCTAACCTGTATTGCGCCTTAACCTAACCTGTATTGCGCCTTAACCTAACCTGTATTGCGCCTTAACCTAACCTGTATTGCGCCTTAACCTAACCTGTATTGCGCCTTAACCTAACCTGTATTGCGCCTTAACCTAACCTGTATTGCGCCTTAACCTAACCTGTATTGCGCCTTAACCTAACCTGTATTGCGCCTTAACCTAACCTGTATTGCGCCTTAACCTAACCTGTATTGCGCCTTAACCTAACCTGTATTGCGCCTTAACCTAACCTGTATTGCGCCTTAACCTAACCTGTATTGCGCCTTAACCTAACCTGTATTGCGCCTTAACCTAACCTGTATTGCGCCTTAACCTAACCTGTATTGCGCCTTAACCTAACCTGTATTGCGCCTTAACCTAACCTGTATTGCGCCTTAACCTAACCTGTATTGCGCCTTAACCTAACCTGTATTGCGCCTTAACCTAACCTGTATGGCGCCTTAACCTAACCTGTATGGCGCCTTAACGTAACCTGTATTGCGCCTTAACGTAACCTATATTGCGCCTTAACGTAACCTATATTGCGCCTTAACCTAACCTATATTGCGCCTTAACGTAACCTATATTGCGCCTTAACGTAACCTATATTGCGCCTTAACCTAACCTATATTGCGCCTTAACCTAACCTATATTGCGCCTTAACCTAACCTATATTGCGCCTTAACCTAACCTATATTGCGCCTTAACCTAACCTATATTGCGCCTTAACCTAACCTATATTGCGCCTTAACCTAACCTATATTGCGCCTTAACCTAACCTATATTGCGCCTTAACGTAACCTATATTGCGCCTTAACGTAACCTATATTGCGCCTTAACCTAACCTATATTGCGCCTTAACCTAACCTATATTGCGCCTTAACCTAACCTATATTGCGCCTTAACCTAACCTATATTGCGCCTTAACGTAACCTATATTGCGCCTTAACGTAACCTATATTGCGCCTTAACGTAACCTATATTGCGCCTTAACGTAACCTATATTGCGCCTTAACGTAACCTATATTGCGCCTTAACGTAACCTATATTGCGCCTTAACGTAACCTATATTGCGCCTTAACGTAACCTATATTGCGCCTTAACCTAACCTATATTGCGCCTTAACGTAACCTATATTGCGCCTTAATGTAACCTATATTGCGCCTTAATGTAACCTATATTGCGCCTTAATGTAACCTATATTGCGCCTTAATGTAACCTACGTTGCGCCTTAACGTAACCTACGTTGCGCCTTAACGTAACCTACGTTGCGCCTTAACGTAACCTACGTTGCGCCTTAACGTAACCTACGTTGCGCCGTAACGTAACCTACGTTGCGCCGTAACGCAACCCACGTTGCGCCGTAACGTAACCCACGTTGCGCCGTAACGTAACACACGTTGGGCCTTAACCCAACACACGTTGGGCCTTAACCCAACACACGTTGGGCCTTAACCCAACACACGTTGGGCCTTAACCCAACACACGTTGGGCCTTAACCCAACACACGTTGGGCCTTAACCCAACACACGTTGGGCCTTAACCCAACACACGTTGGGCCTTAACCCAACACACGTTGGGCCTTAACCCAACACACGTTGGGCCTTAACCCAACACACGTTGGGCCTTAACCCAACACACGTTGGGCCTTAACCCAACACACGTTGGGCCTTAACCCAACACACGTTGGGCCTTAACCTGCTCTGTAATTGTCATACGACGCGTTAAATTAGTGTAGTGTTGCCTAACTGCAACCCCCGCAATATAGTTTGCTACTCGCACTGCCCGGTCCCCAGTGTATCGCTTCATGTTAAACACCTTGCAGCTATACACTGTAATGTGGATGGCAGCAGGACGTACATGCTCAATGCCCTTTGCAGTTGTTCATTGGCATTTGCAGTTGTTCATTGGCATTTGCATGGCGAAGCACTTAGCCTACGCTGTGGTACGGCCTGTGTCAACTGTCCGCTGATGTTGTACGTCCAAATCACACACTGTACTGCACATTGGTCCTCATGTACTGAATGATACATCGTGGTACATGTGACCGTACAACGACTGCGCCAACAACGGCGAACCATGCGGTCCAAATGTTGTGCACTCAGCTACGTGTCGTCTCCCTATAAGAGCTGGATTGCAGTGTGGTATGCCCTGGATGGCGATCAGCATGAGCCGTCTGTTGATGTAGTGGCGCGTGTTGTCAGACGTAGTCGTCTCTTCTCACACACCGTGATAGCATGGTGCACTGCGTTCCACATCTGCGACATGCGACAGAGGCCGGTTGACAGTCGTTCGCGCAATGGACATCGCATACGTACGGGGGCCACCTTCCACGTGTTCGCGAAGCGTGCACATGTTGTTGCGTGTATGTGGGCAGACATAGTGTGTCGTGACACCTGACACAGGCATGCAACAATCGTTGAATTTGCAAATGGCGATGGACGCCTACGTTTGCTGGTGACGTTACGCAAATGAACAACTGGTAAACCGTTGTGGTGCGGTTGTTCTCGCTAGAGGTGAATCAGTGATGGCGACGATCGGTTGAGCTACCAACCGGTTGTTCCAGCGATACCCACCATGCCCACGAACGTGAATGGCATCTGGGTGTGAAGCGATACGCGGCGGTGGCTGGGTGGGACCGTCCCCGGCCGGTGAGGGGGGGCCTCCCGGCGTGCTGGCCGCGCGGTGCGTGGGCGCACGCGCTACAGCCGGCTGGTGGGGGCGGCCAGTGGCAGGCGCGCCGGCCGACGGAG
>NW_025726533.1:652500-655000 GCF_021461395.2 Schistocerca americana
GGAGGGTCGCGGCGGTGGGCGCAGAAGGGTCTGGGCGTGAGCCTGCCTGGAGCCGCCGTCGGTGCAGATCTTGGTGGTAGTAGCAAATACTCCAGCGAGGCCCTGGAGGGCTGACGCGGAGAAGGGTTTCGTGTGAACAGCCGTTGCACACGAGTCAGTCGATCCTAAGCCCTAGGAGAAATCCGATGTTGATGGGGGCCGTCATAGCATGATGCACTTTGTGCTGGCCCCCGTTGGGCGAAAGGGAATCCGGTTCCTATTCCGGAACCCGGCAGCGGAACCGATACAAGTCGGGCCCCTCTTTTAGAGATGCTCGTCGGGGTAACCCAAAAGGACCCGGAGACGCCGTCGGGAGATCGGGGAAGAGTTTTCTTTTCTGCATGAGCGTTCGAGTTCCCTGGAATCCTCTAGCAGGGAGATAGGGTTTGGAACGCGAAGAGCACCGCAGTTGCGGCGGTGTCCCGATCTTCCCCTCGGACCTTGAAAATCCGGGAGAGGGCCACGTGGAGGTGTCGCGCCGGTTCGTACCCATATCCGCAGCAGGTCTCCAAGGTGAAGAGCCTCTAGTCGATAGAATAATGTAGGTAAGGGAAGTCGGCAAATTGGATCCGTAACTTCGGGATAAGGATTGGCTCTGAGGATCGGGGCGTGTCGGGCTTGGTCGGGAAGTGGGTCAGCGCTAACGTGCCGGGCCTGGGCGAGGTGAGTGCCGTAGGGGTGCCGGTAAGTGCGGGCGTTTAGCGCGGGCGTGGTCTGCTCTCGCCGTTGGTTGGCCTCGTGCTGGCCGGCGGTGCAGGATGCGCGCGCCTGCGCGGCGTTCGCGCCCCGGTGCTTCAACCTGCGTGCAGGATCCGAGCTCGGTCCCGTGCCTTGGCCTCCCACGGATCTTCCTTGCTGCGAGGCCGCGTCCGCCTTAGCGTGCTCCTCCGGGGGCGCGCGGGTGCGCGGATTCTCTTCGGCCGCCATTCAACGATCAACTCAGAACTGGCACGGACTGGGGGAATCCGACTGTCTAATTAAAACAAAGCATTGCGATGGCCCTAGCGGGTGTTGACGCAATGTGATTTCTGCCCAGTGCTCTGAATGTCAACGTGAAGAAATTCAAGCAAGCGCGGGTAAACGGCGGGAGTAACTATGACTCTCTTCGGGAGTAACTATGACTCTCTTAAGGTGGCCAAGTGGCGGCGGTGTGGCTGCATCCGGACTTGGCTTTTCGAAGTGCGGTCTTGATGTAGTCGTGCTGCTGCTGCGAGGTGCCTTCCTTGGGTTATAGTTACAGGGAGAGTGATGCGCAATACATGGGCCTAGCCCTCTTAGCCTCTCCTCTCCTGCGGTCTTCTCCCCTTCTCGTGGGCCCGCTGATTTTTGCAGAGTGGAAGACCGCACCAGGGGCTTGGGGGGGTTACCAGCCCCCCCTCGCATTATCCCTTTATAGTTGGGGGCAGCCGACAAGAAACAAGAGATGGTGGCCCTTCCGCTGAAGGTGCCACCCCAGCTACCCCAGCACCTATCCGGCCAACCGGCCGTAACGAAAATGCGATAGTTTGTGTAGCTCCCTTTGCTTGCAGTGAGTGCCACCGCACTTTTACCACGAAGAACGGTCTCGGGGTCCATCGCCGCCGCCAACACCCTGCGGCCGCCAACGCTGAGATCGTGACGGAGAGGCATCGCGCGAGGTGGACGGAGGAAGAAGTCCTGTCGCTCGCCAAGGCAGAGGCCGAACTGTTCCTGGAGAGGGACGCCCGGTTCTTCTTTGTAAATCAAGAACTTACCAGGATGTTCCCCGACCGAACGCTTGAGGCAATCAAGTGCCGACGGCGGCAAGCTGCCCACAAGCAGCTTGTCCGCCAATTCATGGAGGCACTTGAGATCGGTCGGGGTGAAGAGCCGGCGTCCCGCCGTGGAGCAGCGAGCTCGCTGCCTGACGCGGGCGAGGCCGCTGCGCCGCCCGTCGACGCAGCCGAGGACTTCGCGGCCGACACCACCGGGCCGCCGCCGGAGGGGCCGACTGACGCCGCCATCTGGGAGCATCTGGCGGGGCTACCTGCTTCCGCCCAGCGTTTCTCTGCCCTGGATCGAGTCATTGGTCTGGGGCGGGGCACGCCGCCCGATGTCATCCTGGGCATGCTCCCGGATGCCCTTGCGTCGGTCGGGTCCAGGGGGGAGAGGTCGATCACCAGGACACAGCGGCCGCGCCAACCATCCAAGCGGCCGCCTGCCGCCCCGCCGCTGCAGAAGCGCAAGCGGCGCCGCTGGGAATACGCGCGGACACAGGACGCCTTCCGTAGGTCGCGTGCACGTTGCGTGCGCGGCTTGCTGGACGGCACCCTGCTGCAGCCGCCACCCGACATCCCCGGTCTGCTGGACTTCTGGGCGGACCTCTTCACGAAGAAGCCGATCTCCACCGCCGGCTTCATCCGTGACCGCCTTCTCCCGCACTCGGAGCCTGTCGCTCCTGAGTGCCTATGGGGGCCGGTCACACGTGAGGAGGTCGCTGCTG
>NW_025726533.1:660000-665000 GCF_021461395.2 Schistocerca americana
GACGGTACCGGTGAGCGTTGCACTCGCAGTCGCAAAAACGTACGGCAAGTATATTACTCGGAAGAGTCAATGACAGTCCACGCCCCCCTGCGTGGGAAGAGTCTTTCTAGGCCATGACCCACCGGAAGGGCGCAGCGTCCCCCACCCCAGACATGTGACGTCACACCATCGGTATTGACGACTAGACTGATTCCTTATAATCATTTGCCATACACCGGTGGAAGCTGCCGAGACGAGTAACTACATAGCGGGCTCGCCGTGTCACTAATGTACAGAGATACAACAGTTTCGACTGGAACCGGATTAAACGTATACACGGCGCTGATTAGTAATAGATAGAGCCATCAGAATACAGATAATGTATACAACTGTCCGTATACATGCTGAAAGACTCTGCTCACAATCACAACCACACGTCAGCCACACACCCTTATCACGCACTACTCTCTGCCTGTAACACGCACACAGACAATATGTAAGCACCAGCATGGAACAACACCCAGTGCATCCTCTCCGCCACATTAGACAATCCACACTGTCATAACCAGACTGGGAGGTCCACTCAGAAAACAGAATATCCCACCCACCCGACAACCACCATTGCTCAGCCAAGCCACCAACACCCACACATGTCCTACACAGGGGTGCACCCAACATCACAATACTGCCTCCTCTCACAGCACACAAACAATGGCAGGAATGAAAGACACAGGTCTGCCACAAGCATGGAATGAGAGCGCCGCCTGTCATGAGCCAAAGGTGCATCCTGACGTGGCAAATCAGATGATGCCGCAGGCATCCACTTACTATAATCACAATCAACAAACCGGCCGCCCCGCCCCCCATTAAACCTTTCCTTACAACAATGTGTACCTTAACCTAACCTATATCGTACCGTAACCTAACCTATATCGTACCGTAACCTAACCTATATCGTACCGTAACCTAACCTATATCGTACCGTAACCTAACCTATATCGTACCGTAACCTAACCTATATCGTACCGTAACCTAACCTATATCGTACCGTAACCTAACCTATATCGTACCGTAACCTAACCTATATCGTACCGTAACCTAACCTATATCGTACCGTAACCTAACCTATATCGTACCGTAACCTAACCTATATCGTACCGTAACCTAACCTATATCGTACCGTAACCTAACCTATATCGTACCGTAACCTAACCTATATCGTACCGTAACCTAACCTATATCGTACCGTAACCTAACCTATGTCGTACCGTAACCTAACCTATGTCGTACCGTAACCTAACCTATATCGTACCGTAACCTAACCTATATCGTACCGTAACCTAACCTATGTCGTACCGTAACCTAACCTATGTCGTACCGTAACCTAACCTATGTCGTACCGTAACCTAACCTATGTCGTACCGTAACCTAACCTATGTCGTACCGTAACCTAACCTATGTCGTACCGTAACCTAACCTATGTCGTACCGTAACCTAACCTATGTCGTACCGTAACCTAACCTATGTCGTACCGTAACCTAACCTATGTCGTACCGTAACCTAACCTATGTCGTACCGTAACCTAACCTATGTCGTACCGTAACCTAACCTATGTCGTACCGTAACCTAACCTATGTCGTACCGTAACCTAACCTATGTCGTACCGTAACCTAACCTATGTCGTACCGTAACCTAACCTATGTCGTACCGTAACCTAACCTATGTCGTACCGTAACCTAACCTATGTCGTACCGTAACCTAACCTATGTCGTACCGTAACCTAACCTATGTCGTACCTTAACCTAACCTATGTCGTACCTTAACCTAACCTATATCGTACCGTAACCTAACCTATATCGTACCGTAACCTAACCTATGTCGTACCGTAACCTAACCTATGTCGTACCGTAACCTAACCTATGTCGTACCGTAACCTAACCTATGTCGTACCGTAACCTAACCTATGTCGTACCGTAACCTAACCTATGTCGTACCGTAACCTAACCTATGTCGTACCGTAACCTAACCTATGTCGTACCGTAACCTAACCTATGTCGTACCTTAACCTAACCTATGTCGTACCTTAACCTAACCTGTATTGTGCCTTAACCTAACCTGTATTGCGCCTTAACCTAACCTGTATTGCGCCTTAACCTAACCTGTATTGCGCCTTAACCTAACCTGTATTGCGCCTTAACCTAACCTGTATTGCGCCTTAACCTAACCTGTATTGCGCCTTAACCTAACCTGTATTGCGCCTTAACCTAACCTGTATTGCGCCTTAACCTAACCTGTATTGCGCCTTAACCTAACCTGTATTGCGCCTTAACCTAACCTGTATTGCGCCTTAACCTAACCTGTATTGCGCCTTAACCTAACCTGTATTGCGCCTTAACCTAACCTGTATTGCGCCTTAACCTAACCTGTATTGCGCCTTAACCTAACCTGTATTGCGCCTTAACCTAACCTGTATTGCGCCTTAACCTAACCTGTATTGCGCCTTAACCTAACCTGTATTGCGCCTTAACCTAACCTGTATGGCGCCTTAACCTAACCTGTATGGCGCCTTAACGTAACCTGTATTGCGCCTTAACGTAACCTATATTGCGCCTTAACGTAACCTATATTGCGCCTTAACCTAACCTATATTGCGCCTTAACGTAACCTATATTGCGCCTTAACGTAACCTATATTGCGCCTTAACGTAACCTATATTGCGCCTTAACCTAACCTATATTGCGCCTTAACCTAACCTATATTGCGCCTTAACCTAACCTATATTGCGCCTTAACCTAACCTATATTGCGCCTTAACCTAACCTATATTGCGCCTTAACGTAACCTATATTGCGCCTTAACCTAACCTATATTGCGCCTTAACCTAACCTATATTGCGCCTTAACCTAACCTATATTGCGCCTTAACGTAACCTATATTGCGCCTTAACGTAACCTATATTGCGCCTTAACGTAACCTATATTGCGCCTTAACGTAACCTATATTGCGCCTTAACCTAACCTATATTGCGCCTTAACCTAACCTATATTGCGCCTTAACCTAACCTATATTGCGCCTTAACCTAACCTATATTGCGCCTTAACGTAACCTATATTGCGCCTTAACGTAACCTATATTGCGCCTTAACGTAACCTATATTGCGCCTTAACGTAACCTATATTGCGCCTTAACGTAACCTATATTGCGCCTTAACGTAACCTATATTGCGCCCTAACGTAACCTATATTGCGCCTTAACCTAACCTATATTGCGCCTTAACGTAACCTATATTGCGCCTTAATGTAACCTATATTGCGCCTTAATGTAACCTATATTGCGCCTTAATGTAACCTATATTGCGCCTTAATGTAACCTACGTTGCGCCTTAACGTAACCTACGTTGCGCCTTAACGTAACCTACGTTGCGCCTTAACGTAACCTACGTTGCGCCTTAACGTAACCTACGTTGCGCCTTAACGTAACCTACGTTGCGCCGTAACGTAACCTACGTTGCGCCGTAACGCAACCCACGTTGCGCCGTAACGTAACCCACGTTGCGCCGTAACGTAACACACGTTGGGCCTTAACCCAACACACGTTGGGCCTTAACCCAACACACGTTGGGCCTTAACCCAACACACGTTGGGCCTTAACCCAACACACGTTGGGCCTTAACCCAACACACGTTGGGCCTTAACCCAACACACGTTGGGCCTTAACCCAACACACGTTGGGCCTTAACCCAACACACGTTGGGCCTTAACCCAACACACGTTGGGCCTTAACCCAACACACGTTGGGCCTTAACCCGCTCTGTAATTGTCATACGACGCGTTAAATTAGTGTAGTGTTGCCTAACTGCAACCCCCGCAATATAGTTTGCTACTCGCACTGCCCGGTCCCCAGTGTATCGCTTCATGTTAAACACCTTGCAGCTATACACTGTAATGTGGATGGCAGCAGGACGTACATGCTCAATGCCCTTTGCAGTTGTTCATTGGCATTTGCAGTTGTTCATTGGCATTTGCATGGCGAAGCACTTAGCCTACGCTGTGGTACGGCCTGTGTCAACTGTCCGCTGATGTTGTACGTCCAAATCACACACTGTACTGCACATTGGTCCTCATGTACTGAATGATACATCGTGGTACATGTGACCGTACAACGACTGCGCCAACAACGGCGAACCATGCGGTCCAAATGTTGTGCACTCAGCTACGTGTCGTCTCCCTATAAGAGCTGGATTGCAGTGTGGTATGCCCTGGATGGCGATCAGCATGAGCCGTCTGTTGATGTAGTGGCGCGTGTTGTCAGACGTAGTCGTCTCTTCTCACACACCGTGATAGCATGGTGCACTGCGTTCCACATCTGCGACATGCGACAGAGGCCGGTTGACAGTCGTTCGCGCAATGGACATCGCATACGTACGGGGGCCACCTTCCACGTGTTCGCGAAGCGTGCACATGTTGTTGCGTGTATGTGGGCAGACATAGTGTGTCGTGACACCTGACACAGGCATGCAACAATCGTTGAATTTGCAAATGGCGATGGACGCCTACGTTTGCTGGTGACGTTACGCAAATGAACAACTGGTAAACCGTTGTGGTGCGGTTGTTCTCGCTAGAGGTGAATCAGTGATGGCGACGATCGGTTGAGCTACCAACCGGTTGTTCCAGCGATACCCACCATGCCCACGAACGTGAATGGCATCTGGGTGTGAAGCGATACGCGGCGGTGGCTGGGTGGGACCGTCCCCGGCCGGTGAGGGGGGGCCTCCCGGCGTGCTGGCCGCGCGGTGCGTGGGCGCACGCGCTACAGCCGGCTGGTGGGGGCGGCCAGTGGCAGGCGCGCCGGCCGACGGAGGCGGCAGGCGGCGCAGCTGCGCGCCGGCGCACCCTGCACGCGGCGCCGTGCGGCCAAAGTAGGTCCTCGCGGGCCCGGTGCGAAGCGCGGTGGACATCTGCAGTGTGCTGGTCCGATTGAGGACTGTGTGCGCTGAGGATGCGCCGCCGCCCGGCGCTCGGC
>NW_025726533.1:675000-680000 GCF_021461395.2 Schistocerca americana
TATGTCGTACCGTAACCTAACCTATGTCGTACCGTAACCTAACCTATGTCGTACCGTAACCTAACCTATGTCGTACCGTAACCTAACCTATGTCGTACCGTAACCTAACCTATGTCGTACCGTAACCTAACCTATGTCGTACCGTAACCTAACCTATGTCGTACCGTAACCTAACCTATGTCGTACCGTAACCTAACCTATGTCGTACCTTAACCTAACCTATGTCGTACCTTAACCTAACCTATGTCGTACCTTAACCTAACCTGTATTGCGCCTTAACCTAACCTGTATTGCGCCTTAACCTAACCTGTATTGCGCCTTAACCTAACCTGTATTGCGCCTTAACCTAACCTGTATTGCGCCTTAACCTAACCTGTATTGCGCCTTAACCTAACCTGTATTGCGCCTTAACCTAACCTGTATTGCGCCTTAACCTAACCTGTATTGCGCCTTAACCTAACCTGTATTGCGCCTTAACCTAACCTGTATTGCGCCTTAACCTAACCTGTATTGCGCCTTAACCTAACCTGTATTGCGCCTTAACCTAACCTGTATTGCGCCTTAACCTAACCTGTATTGCGCCTTAACCTAACCTGTATTGCGCCTTAACCTAACCTGTATTGCGCCTTAACCTAACCTGTATTGCGCCTTAACCTAACCTGTATTGCGCCTTAACCTAACCTGTATTGCGCCTTAACCTAACCTGTATGGCGCCTTAACCTAACCTGTATGGCGCCTTAACGTAACCTGTATTGCGCCTTAACGTAACCTATATTGCGCCTTAACGTAACCTATATTGCGCCTTAACCTAACCTATATTGCGCCTTAACGTAACCTATATTGCGCCTTAACCTAACCTATATTGCGCCTTAACCTAACCTATATTGCGCCTTAACCTAACCTATATTGCGCCTTAACCTAACCTATATTGCGCCTTAACCTAACCTATATTGCGCCTTAACCTAACCTATATTGCGCCTTAACGTAACCTATATTGCGCCTTAACCTAACCTATATTGCGCCTTAACCTAACCTATATTGCGCCTTAACCTAACCTATATTGCGCCTTAACGTAACCTATATTGCGCCTTAACGTAACCTATATTGCGCCTTAACGTAACCTATATTGCGCCTTAACCTAACCTATATTGCGCCTTAACCTAACCTATATTGCGCCTTAACCTAACCTATATTGCGCCTTAACCTAACCTATATTGCGCCTTAACGTAACCTATATTGCGCCTTAACGTAACCTATATTGCGCCTTAACGTAACCTATATTGCGCCTTAACGTAACCTATATTGCGCCTTAACGTAACCTATATTGCGCCTTAACGTAACCTATATTGCGCCTTAACGTAACCTATATTGCGCCTTAACGTAACCTATATTGCGCCTTAACCTAACCTATATTGCGCCTTAACGTAACCTATATTGCGCCTTAATGTAACCTATATTGCGCCTTAATGTAACCTATATTGCGCCTTAATGTAACCTACGTTGCGCCTTAACGTAACCTACGTTGCGCCTTAACGTAACCTACGTTGCGCCTTAACGTAACCTACGTTGCGCCTTAACGTAACCTACGTTGCGCCTTAACGTAACCTACGTTGCGCCGTAACGTAACCTACGTTGCGCCGTAACGCAACCCACGTTGCGCCGTAACGTAACCCACGTTGCGCCGTAACGTAACACACGTTGGGCCTTAACCCAACACACGTTGGGCCTTAACCCAACACACGTTGGGCCTTAACCCAACACACGTTGGGCCTTAACCCAACACACGTTGGGCCTTAACCCAACACACGTTGGGCCTTAACCCAACACACGTTGGGCCTTAACCCAACACACGTTGGGCCTTAACCCAACACACGTTGGGCCTTAACCCAACACACGTTGGGCCTTAACCCAACACACGTTGGGCCTTAACCTGCTCTGTAATTGTCATACGACGCGTTAAATTAGTGTAGTGTTGCCTAACTGCAACCCCCGCAATATAGTTTGCTACTCGCACTGCCCGGTCCCCAGTGTATCGCTTCATGTTAAACACCTTGCAGCTATACACTGTAATGTGGATGGCAGCAGGACGTACATGCTCAATGCCCTTTGCAGTTGTTCATTGGCATTTGCAGTTGTTCATTGGCATTTGCATGGCGAAGCACTTAGCCTACGCTGTGGTACGGCCTGTGTCAACTGTCCGCTGATGTTGTACGTCCAAATCACACACTGTACTGCACATTGGTCCTCATGTACTGAATGATACATCGTGGTACATGTGACCGTACAACGACTGCGCCAACAACGGCGAACCATGCGGTCCAAATGTTGTGCACTCAGCTACGTGTCGTCTCCCTATAAGAGCTGGATTGCAGTGTGGTATGCCCTGGATGGCGATCAGCATGAGCCGTCTGTTGATGTAGTGGCGCGTGTTGTCAGACGTAGTCGTCTCTTCTCACACACCGTGATAGCATGGTGCACTGCGTTCCACATCTGCGACATGCGACAGAGGCCGGTTGACAGTCGTTCGCGCAATGGACATCGCATACGTACGGGGGCCACCTTCCACGTGTTCGCGAAGCGTGCACATGTTGTTGCGTGTATGTGGGCAGACATAGTGTGTCGTGACACCTGACACAGGCATGCAACAATCGTTGAATTTGCAAATGGCGATGGACGCCTACGTTTGCTGGTGACGTTACGCAAATGAACAACTGGTAAACCGTTGTGGTGCGGTTGTTCTCGCTAGAGGTGAATCAGTGATGGCGACGATCGGTTGAGCTACCAACCGGTTGTTCCAGCGATACCCACCATGCCCACGAACGTGAATGGCATCTGGGTGTGAAGCGATACGCGGCGGTGGCTGGGTGGGACCGTCCCCGGCCGGTGAGGGGGGGCCTCCCGGCGTGCTGGCCGCGCGGTGCGTGGGCGCACGCGCTACAGCCGGCTGGTGGGGGCGGCCAGTGGCAGGCGCGCCGGCCGACGGAGGCGGCAGGCGGCGCAGCTGCGCGCCGGCGCACCCTGCACGCGGCGCCGTGCGGCCAAAGTAGGTCCTCGCGGGCCCGGTGCGAAGCGCGGTGGACATCTGCAGTGTGCTGGTCCGATTGAGGACTGTGTGCGCTGAGGATGCGCCGCCGCCCGGCGCTCGGCGCCGCGACGCCGTCTGCTGCTCGGTCGCCTCTGCGGTTCTCGCAGGTGGTTTGTATCGCAGCTGTGCGGACGTGTTGGCGCGTGCGCTGTGCTGGGAGAGTTCGCTTCGGCACCCAAGTGGGGCTTTTGTCCTTCTGTGGCGCTGGCGTTGGAGCTGCCGGTCACCGTAGGTGGCGCGTGTTGTCTCCCGCCGGCAATGCCACGACAGCACGCTCCCGGGCCTCTGTCGGCAGCGGCAAGCTCAGTTGGGAGCACGGGTGGTCGCACCTAAAGCGTCTACTCGCCAAACTCCGGGCGATTGCGCCTCTCTCGAACCCGACCAAGTACTTAGGACGGCGCTGCGCGCCGCCGGGACCTGAGAGGGTTTCGAGGTGTATGGTGCAGGGGAGCTCAGCCTCCTCCTGTTTGCAGAATAATTGAGCGGACGCTTGCGTGTTCGCGCGGGCCCCCGGGACACACTCCCGGGCGGCCGGCTGCTCAGCTCTAGTTGACGCAGCTCCCTGGTTGATCCTGCCAGTAGTCATATGCTTGTCTCAAAGATTAAGCCATGCATGTCTCAGTACAAGCCGCATTAAGGTGAAACCGCGAATGGCTCATTAAATCAGTTATGGTTCCTTAGATCGTACCCACGTTACTTGGATAACTGTGGTAATTCTAGAGCTAATACATGCAAACAGAGTCCCGACCAGAGATGGAAGGGACGCTTTTATTAGATCAAAACCAATCGGTCGGCTCGTCCGGTCCGTTTGCCTTGGTGACTCTGAATAACTTTGGGCTGATCGCACGGTCCTCGTACCGGCGACGCATCTTTCAAATGTCTGCCTTATCAACTGTCGATGGTAGGTTCTGCGCCTACCATGGTTGTAACGGGTAACGGGGAATCAGGGTTCGATTCCGGAGAGGGAGCCTGAGAAACGGCTACCACATCCAAGGAAGGCAGCAGGCGCGCAAATTACCCACTCCCGGCACGGGGAGGTAGTGACGAAAAATAACGATACGGGACTCATCCGAGGCCCCGTAATCGGAATGAGTACACTTTAAATCCTTTAACGAGTATCTATTGGAGGGCAAGTCTGGTGCCAGCAGCCGCGGTAATTCCAGCTCCAATAGCGTATATTAAAGTTGTTGCGGTTAAAAAGCTCGTAGTTGGATTTGTGTCCCACGCTGTTGGTTCACCGCCCGTCGGTGTTTAACTGGCATGTATCGTGGGACGTCCTGCCGGTGGGGCGAGCTGAAGGCGTGCGACGCGCCTCGTGCGTGCTCGTGCGTCCCGAGGCGGACCCCGTTGCAATCCTACCAGGGTGCTCTTGAGTGAGTGTCTCGGTGGGCCGGCACGTTTACTTTGAACAAATTAGAGTGCTTAAAGCAGGCAAGCCCGCCTGAATACTGTGTGCATGGAATAATGGAATAGGACCTCGGTTCTATTTTGTTGGTTTTCGGAACCCGAGGTAATGATTAATAGGGACAGGCGGGGGCATTCGTATTGCGACGTTAGAGGTGAAATTCTTGGATCGTCGCAAGACGAACAGAAGCGAAAGCATTTGCCAAGTATGTTTTCATTAATCAAGAACGAAAGTTAGAGGTTCGAAGGCGATCAGATACCGCCCTAGTTCTAACCATAAACGATGCCAGCCAGCGATCCGCCGCAGTTCCTCCGATGACTCGGCGGGCAGCCTCCGGGAAACCAAAGCTTTTGGGTTCCGGGGGAAGTATGGTTGCAAAGCTGAAACTTAAAGGAATTGACGGAAGGGCACCACCAGGAGTGGAGCCTGCGGCTTAATTTGACTCAACACGGGAAACCTCACCAGGCCCGGACACCGGAAGGATTGACAGATTGATAGCTCTTTCTTGAT
>NW_025726533.1:687500-692500 GCF_021461395.2 Schistocerca americana
CGGTGGAAGCTGCCGAGACGAGTAACTACATAGCGGGCTCGCCGTGTCACTAATGTACAGAGATACAACAGTTTCGACTGGAACCGGATTAAACGTATACACGGCGCTGATTAGTAATAGATAGAGCCATCAGAATACAGATAATGTATACAACTGTCCGTATACATGCTGAAAGACTCTGCTCACAATCACAACCACACGTCAGCCACACACCCTTATCACGCACTACTCTCTGCCTGTAACACGCACACAGACAATATGTAAGCACCAGCATGGAACAACACCCAGTGCATCCTCTCCGCCACATTAGACAATCCACACTGTCATAACCAGACTGGGAGGTCCACTCAGAAAACAGAATATCCCACCCACCCGACAACCACCATTGCTCAGCCAAGCCACCAACACCCACACATGTCCTACACAGGGGTGCACCCAACATCACAATACTGCCTCCTCTCACAGCACACAAACAATGGCAGGAATGAAAGACACAGGTCTGCCACAAGCATGGAATGAGAGCGCCGCCTGTCATGAGCCAAAGGTGCATCCTGACGTGGCAAATCAGATGATGCCGCAGGCATCCACTTACTATAATCACAATCAACAAACCGGCCGCCCCGCCCCCCATTAAACCTTTCCTTACAACAATGTGTACCTTAACCTAACCTATATCGTACCGTAACCTAACCTATATCGTACCGTAACCTAACCTATATCGTACCGTAACCTAACCTATATCGTACCGTAACCTAACCTATATCGTACCGTAACCTAACCTATATCGTACCGTAACCTAACCTATATCGTACCGTAACCTAACCTATATCGTACCGTAACCTAACCTATATCGTACCGTAACCTAACCTATATCGTACCGTAACCTAACCTATATCGTACCGTAACCTAACCTATGTCGTACCGTAACCTAACCTATGTCGTACCGTAACCTAACCTATGTCGTACCGTAACCTAACCTATGTCGTACCGTAACCTAACCTATGTCGTACCGTAACCTAACCTATGTCGTACCGTAACCTAACCTATGTCGTACCGTAACCTAACCTATGTCGTACCGTAACCTAACCTATGTCGTACCGTAACCTAACCTATGTCGTACCGTAACCTAACCTATGTCGTACCGTAACCTAACCTATGTCGTACCGTAACCTAACCTATGTCGTACCGTAACCTAACCTATGTCGTACCGTAACCTAACCTATGTCGTACCGTAACCTAACCTATGTCGTACCGTAACCTAACCTATGTCGTACCGTAACCTAACCTATGTCGTACCGTAACCTAACCTATGTCGTACCGTAACCTAACCTATGTCGTACCGTAACCTAACCTATGTCGTACCGTAACCTAACCTATGTCGTACCGTAACCTAACCTATGTCGTACCGTAACCTAACCTATGTCGTACCGTAACCTAACCTATGTCGTACCGTAACCTAACCTATGTCGTACCGTAACCTAACCTATGTCGTACCTTAACCTAACCTATGTCGTACCTTAACCTAACCTATGTCGTACCTTAACCTAACCTATGTCGTACCTTAACCTAACCTATGTCGTACCTTAACCTAACCTGTATTGCGCCTTAACCTAACCTGTATTGCGCCTTAACCTAACCTGTATTGCGCCTTAACCTAACCTGTATTGCGCCTTAACCTAACCTGTATTGCGCCTTAACCTAACCTGTATTGCGCCTTAACCTAACCTGTATTGCGCCTTAACCTAACCTGTATTGCGCCTTAACCTAACCTGTATTGCGCCTTAACCTAACCTGTATTGCGCCTTAACCTAACCTGTATTGCGCCTTAACCTAACCTGTATTGCGCCTTAACCTAACCTGTATTGCGCCTTAACCTAACCTGTATTGCGCCTTAACCTAACCTGTATTGCGCCTTAACCTAACCTGTATTGCGCCTTAACCTAACCTGTATTGCGCCTTAACCTAACCTGTATTGCGCCTTAACCTAACCTGTATTGCGCCTTAACCTAACCTGTATTGCGCCTTAACCTAACCTGTATTGCGCCTTAACCTAACCTGTATTGCGCCTTAACCTAACCTGTACGGCGCCTTAACCTAACCTGTATGGCGCCTTAACGTAACCTGTATTGCGCCTTAACGTAACCTGTATTGCGCCTTAACGTAACCTGTATTGCGCCTTAACCTAACCTATATTGCGCCTTAACGTAACCTATATTGCGCCTTAACGTAACCTATATTGCGCCTTAACCTAACCTATATTGCGCCTTAACCTAACCTATATTGCGCCTTAACCTAACCTATATTGCGCCTTAACCTAACCTATATTGCGCCTTAACCTAACCTATATTGCGCCTTAACGTAACCTATATTGCGCCTTAACGTAACCTATATTGCGCCTTAACCTAACCTATATTGCGCCTTAACCTAACCTATATTGCGCCTTAACCTAACCTATATTGCGCCTTAACGTAACCTATATTGCGCCTTAACGTAACCTATATTGCGCCTTAACGTAACCTATATTGCGCCTTAACCTAACCTATATTGCGCCTTAACCTAACCTATATTGCGCCTTAACCTAACCTATATTGCGCCTTAACCTAACCTATATTGCGCCTTAACCTAACCTATATTGCGCCTTAACGTAACCTATATTGCGCCTTAACGTAACCTATATTGCGCCTTAACGTAACCTATATTGCGCCTTAACGTAACCTATATTGCGCCTTAACGTAACCTATATTGCGCCTTAACGTAACCTATATTGCGCCTTAACGTAACCTATATTGCGCCTTAACCTAACCTATACTGCGCCTTAACGTAACCTATATTGCGCCTTAATGTAACCTATATTGCGCCTTAATGTAACCTATATTGCGCCTTAATGTAACCTATATTGCGCCTTAATGTAACCTACGTTGCGCCTTAACGTAACCTACGTTGCGCCTTAACGTAACCTACGTTGCGCCTTAACGTAACCTACGTTGCGCCTTAACGTAACCTACGTTGCGCCTTAACGTAACCTACGTTGCGCCGTAACGCAACCTACGTTGCGCCGTAACGCAACCCACGTTGCGCCGTAACGTAACCCACGTTGCGCCGTAACGTAACACACGTTGGGCCTTAACCCAACACACGTTGGGCCTTAACCCAACACACGTTGGGCCTTAACCCAACACACGTTGGGCCTTAACCCAACACACGTTGGGCCTTAACCCAACACACGTTGGGCCTTAACCCAACACACGTTGGGCCTTAACCCAACACACGTTGGGCCTTAACCCAACACACGTTGGGCCTTAACCCAACACACGTTGGGCCTTAACCCAACACACGTTGGGCCTTAACCCAACACACGTTGGGCCTTAACCTGCTCTGTAATTGTCATACGACGCGTTAAATTAGTGTAGTGTTGCCTAACTGCAACCCCCGCAATATAGTTTGCTACTCGCACTGCCCGGTCCCCAGTGTATCGCTTCATGTTAAACACCTTGCAGCTATACACTGTAATGTGGATGGCAGCAGGACGTACATGCTCAATGCCCTTTGCAGTTGTTCATTGGCATTTGCAGTTGTTCATTGGCATTTGCATGGCGAAGCACTTAGCCTACGCTGTGGTACGGCCTGTGTCAACTGTCCGCTGATGTTGTACGTCCAAATCACACACTGTACTGCACATTGGTCCTCATGTACTGAATGATACATCGTGGTACATGTGACCGTACAACGACTGCGCCAACAACGGCGAACCATGCGGTCCAAATGTTGTGCACTCAGCTACGTGTCGTCTCCCTATAAGAGCTGGATTGCAGTGTGGTATGCCCTGGATGGCGATCAGCATGAGCCGTCTGTTGATGTAGTGGCGCGTGTTGTCAGACGTAGTCGTCTCTTCTCACACACCGTGATAGCATGGTGCACTGCGTTCCACATCTGCGACATGCGACAGAGGCCGGTTGACAGTCGTTCGCGCAATGGACATCGCATACGTACGGGGGCCACCTTCCACGTGTTCGCGAAGCGTGCACATGTTGTTGCGTGTATGTGGGCAGACATAGTGTGTCGTGACACCTGACACAGGCATGCAACAATCGTTGAATTTGCAAATGGCGATGGACGCCTACGTTTGCTGGTGACGTTACGCAAATGAACAACTGGTAAACCGTTGTGGTGCGGTTGTTCTCGCTAGAGGTGAATCAGTGATGGCGACGATCGGTTGAGCTACCAACCGGTTGTTCCAGCGATACCCACCATGCCCACGAACGTGAATGGCATCTGGGTGTGAAGCGATACGCGGCGGTGGCTGGGTGGGACCGTCCCCGGCCGGTGAGGGGGGGCCTCCCGGCGTGCTGGCCGCGCGGTGCGTGGGCGCACGCGCTACAGCCGGCTGGTGGGGGCGGCCAGTGGCAGGCGCGCCGGCCGACGGAGGCGGCAGGCGGCGCAGCTGCGCGCCGGCGCACCCTGCACGCGGCGCCGTGCGGCCAAAGTAGGTCCTCGCGGGCCCGGTGCGAAGCGCGGTGGACATCTGCAGTGTGCTGGTCCGATTGAGGACTGTGTGCGCTGAGGATGCGCCGCCGCCCGGCGCTCGGCGCCGCGACGCCGTCTGCTGCTCGGTCGCCTCTGCGGTTCTCGCAGGTGGTTTGTATCGCAGCTGTGCGGACGTGTTGGCGCGTGCGCTGTGCTGGGAGAGTTCGCTTCGGCACCCAAGTGGGGCTTTTGTCCTTCTGTGGCGCTGGCGTTGGAGCTGCCGGTCACCGTAGGTGGCGCGTGTTGTCTCCCGCCGGCAATGCCACGACAGCACGCTCCCGGGCCTCTGTCGGCAGCGGCAAGCTCAGTTGGGAGCACGGGTGGTCGCACCTAAAGCGTCTACTCGCCAAACTCCGGGCGATTGCGCCTCTCTCGAACCCGACCAAGTACTTAGGACGGCGCTGCGCGCCGCCGGGACCTGAGAGGGTTTCGAGGTGTATGGTGCAGGGGAGCTCAGCCTCCTCCTGTTTGCAGAA
>NW_025726533.1:702500-707500 GCF_021461395.2 Schistocerca americana
TATTGCGCCTTAACCTAACCTGTATTGCGCCTTAACCTAACCTGTATTGCGCCTTAACCTAACCTGTATTGCGCCTTAACCTAACCTGTATTGCGCCTTAACCTAACCTGTATTGCGCCTTAACCTAACCTGTATTGCGCCTTAACCTAACCTGTATTGCGCCTTAACCTAACCTGTATTGCGCCTTAACCTAACCTGTATTGCGCCTTAACCTAACCTGTATTGCGCCTTAACCTAACCTGTATTGCGCCTTAACCTAACCTGTATTGCGCCTTAACCTAACCTGTATGGCGCCTTAACCTAACCTGTATGGCGCCTTAACGTAACCTGTATTGCGCCTTAACGTAACCTATATTGCGCCTTAACGTAACCTATATTGCGCCTTAACCTAACCTATATTGCGCCTTAACGTAACCTATATTGCGCCTTAACGTAACCTATATTGCGCCTTAACCTAACCTATATTGCGCCTTAACCTAACCTATATTGCGCCTTAACCTAACCTATATTGCGCCTTAACCTAACCTATATTGCGCCTTAACCTAACCTATATTGCGCCTTAACCTAACCTATATTGCGCCTTAACGTAACCTATATTGCGCCTTAACCTAACCTATATTGCGCCTTAACCTAACCTATATTGCGCCTTAACCTAACCTATATTGCGCCTTAACGTAACCTATATTGCGCCTTAACGTAACCTATATTGCGCCTTAACGTAACCTATATTGCGCCTTAACCTAACCTATATTGCGCCTTAACCTAACCTATATTGCGCCTTAACCTAACCTATATTGCGCCTTAACCTAACCTATATTGCGCCTTAACGTAACCTATATTGCGCCTTAACGTAACCTATATTGCGCCTTAACGTAACCTATATTGCGCCTTAACGTAACCTATATTGCGCCTTAACGTAACCTATATTGCGCCTTAACGTAACCTATATTGCGCCTTAACGTAACCTATATTGCGCCTTAACGTAACCTATATTGCGCCTTAACCTAACCTATATTGCGCCTTAACGTAACCTATATTGCGCCTTAATGTAACCTATATTGCGCCTTAATGTAACCTATATTGCGCCTTAATGTAACCTATATTGCGCCTTAATGTAACCTACGTTGCGCCTTAACGTAACCTACGTTGCGCCTTAACGTAACCTACGTTGCGCCTTAACGTAACCTACGTTGCGCCTTAACGTAACCTACGTTGCGCCTTAACGTAACCTACGTTGCGCCGTAACGTAACCTACGTTGCGCCGTAACGCAACCCACGTTGCGCCGTAACGTAACCCACGTTGCGCCGTAACGTAACACACGTTGGGCCTTAACCCAACACACGTTGGGCCTTAACCCAACACACGTTGGGCCTTAACCCAACACACGTTGGGCCTTAACCCAACACACGTTGGGCCTTAACCCAACACACGTTGGGCCTTAACCCAACACACGTTGGGCCTTAACCCAACACACGTTGGGCCTTAACCCAACACACGTTGGGCCTTAACCCAACACACGTTGGGCCTTAACCCAACACACGTTGGGCTTTAACCCAACACACGTTGGGCCTTAACCTGCTCTGTAATTGTCATACGACGCGTTAAATTAGTGTAGTGTTGCCTAACTGCAACCCCCGCAATATAGTTTGCTACTCGCACTGCCCGGTCCCCAGTGTATCGCTTCATGTTAAACACCTTGCAGCTATACACTGTAATGTGGATGGCAGCAGGACGTACATGCTCAATGCCCTTTGCAGTTGTTCATTGGCATTTGCAGTTGTTCATTGGCATTTGCATGGCGAAGCACTTAGCCTACGCTGTGGTACGGCCTGTGTCAACTGTCCGCTGATGTTGTACGTCCAAATCACACACTGTACTGCACATTGGTCCTCATGTACTGAATGATACATCGTGGTACATGTGACCGTACAACGACTGCGCCAACAACGGCGAACCATGCGGTCCAAATGTTGTGCACTCAGCTACGTGTCGTCTCCCTATAAGAGCTGGATTGCAGTGTGGTATGCCCTGGATGGCGATCAGCATGAGCCGTCTGTTGATGTAGTGGCGCGTGTTGTCAGACGTAGTCGTCTCTTCTCACACACCGTGATAGCATGGTGCACTGCGTTCCACATCTGCGACATGCGACAGAGGCCGGTTGACAGTCGTTCGCGCAATGGACATCGCATACGTACGGGGGCCACCTTCCACGTGTTCGCGAAGCGTGCACATGTTGTTGCGTGTATGTGGGCAGACATAGTGTGTCGTGACACCTGACACAGGCATGCAACAATCGTTGAATTTGCAAATGGCGATGGACGCCTACGTTTGCTGGTGACGTTACGCAAATGAACAACTGGTAAACCGTTGTGGTGCGGTTGTTCTCGCTAGAGGTGAATCAGTGATGGCGACGATCGGTTGAGCTACCAACCGGTTGTTCCAGCGATACCCACCATGCCCACGAACGTGAATGGCATCTGGGTGTGAAGCGATACGCGGCGGTGGCTGGGTGGGACCGTCCCCGGCCGGTGAGGGGGGGCCTCCCGGCGTGCTGGCCGCGCGGTGCGTGGGCGCACGCGCTACAGCCGGCTGGTGGGGGCGGCCAGTGGCAGGCGCGCCGGCCGACGGAGGCGGCAGGCGGCGCAGCTGCGCGCCGGCGCACCCTGCACGCGGCGCCGTGCGGCCAAAGTAGGTCCTCGCGGGCCCGGTGCGAAGCGCGGTGGACATCTGCAGTGTGCTGGTCCGATTGAGGACTGTGTGCGCTGAGGATGCGCCGCCGCCCGGCGCTCGGCGCCGCGACGCCGTCTGCTGCTCGGTCGCCTCTGCGGTTCTCGCAGGTGGTTTGTATCGCAGCTGTGCGGACGTGTTGGCGCGTGCGCTGTGCTGGGAGAGTTCGCTTCGGCACCCAAGTGGGGCTTTTGTCCTTCTGTGGCGCTGGCGTTGGAGCTGCCGGTCACCGTAGGTGGCGCGTGTTGTCTCCCGCCGGCAATGCCACGACAGCACGCTCCCGGGCCTCTGTCGGCAGCGGCAAGCTCAGTTGGGAGCACGGGTGGTCGCACCTAAAGCGTCTACTCGCCAAACTCCGGGCGATTGCGCCTCTCTCGAACCCGACCAAGTACTTAGGACGGCGCTGCGCGCCGCCGGGACCTGAGAGGGTTTCGAGGTGTATGGTGCAGGGGAGCTCAGCCTCCTCCTGTTTGCAGAATAATTGAGCGGACGCTTGCGTGTTCGCGCGGGCCCCCGGGACACACTCCCGGGCGGCCGGCTGCTCAGCTCTAGTTGACGCAGCTCCCTGGTTGATCCTGCCAGTAGTCATATGCTTGTCTCAAAGATTAAGCCATGCATGTCTCAGTACAAGCCGCATTAAGGTGAAACCGCGAATGGCTCATTAAATCAGTTATGGTTCCTTAGATCGTACCCACGTTACTTGGATAACTGTGGTAATTCTAGAGCTAATACATGCAAACAGAGTCCCGACCAGAGATGGAAGGGACGCTTTTATTAGATCAAAACCAATCGGTCGGCTCGTCCGGTCCGTTTGCCTTGGTGACTCTGAATAACTTTGGGCTGATCGCACGGTCCTCGTACCGGCGACGCATCTTTCAAATGTCTGCCTTATCAACTGTCGATGGTAGGTTCTGCGCCTACCATGGTTGTAACGGGTAACGGGGAATCAGGGTTCGATTCCGGAGAGGGAGCCTGAGAAACGGCTACCACATCCAAGGAAGGCAGCAGGCGCGCAAATTACCCACTCCCGGCACGGGGAGGTAGTGACGAAAAATAACGATACGGGACTCATCCGAGGCCCCGTAATCGGAATGAGTACACTTTAAATCCTTTAACGAGTATCTATTGGAGGGCAAGTCTGGTGCCAGCAGCCGCGGTAATTCCAGCTCCAATAGCGTATATTAAAGTTGTTGCGGTTAAAAAGCTCGTAGTTGGATTTGTGTCCCACGCTGTTGGTTCACCGCCCGTCGGTGTTTAACTGGCATGTATCGTGGGACGTCCTGCCGGTGGGGCGAGCTGAAGGCGTGCGACGCGCCTCGTGCGTGCTCGTGCGTCCCGAGGCGGACCCCGTTGCAATCCTACCAGGGTGCTCTTGAGTGATTGTCTCGGTGGGCCGGCACGTTTACTTTGAACAAATTAGAGTGCTTAAAGCAGGCAAGCCCGCCTGAATACTGTGTGCATGGAATAATGGAATAGGACCTCGGTTCTATTTTGTTGGTTTTCGGAACCCGAGGTAATGATTAATAGGGACAGGCGGGGGCATTCGTATTGCGACGTTAGAGGTGAAATTCTTGGATCGTCGCAAGACGAACAGAAGCGAAAGCATTTGCCAAGTATGTTTTCATTAATCAAGAACGAAAGTTAGAGGTTCGAAGGCGATCAGATACCGCCCTAGTTCTAACCATAAACGATGCCAGCCAGCGATCCGCCGCAGTTCCTCCGATGACTCGGCGGGCAGCCTCCGGGAAACCAAAGCTTTTGGGTTCCGGGGGAAGTATGGTTGCAAAGCTGAAACTTAAAGGAATTGACGGAAGGGCACCACCAGGAGTGGAGCCTGCGGCTTAATTTGACTCAACACGGGAAACCTCACCAGGCCCGGACACCGGAAGGATTGACAGATTGATAGCTCTTTCTTGATTCGGTGGGTGGTGGTGCATGGCCGTTCTTAGTTGGTGGAGCGATTTGTCTGGTTAATTCCGATAACGAACGAGACTCTAGCCTGCTAACTAGTCGCGTGACATCCTTCGTGCTGTCAGCGATTACTTTTCTTCTTAGAGGGACAGGCGGCTTCTAGCCGCACGAGATTGAGCAATAACAGGTCTGTGATGCCCTTAGATGTTCTGGGCCGCACGCGCGCTACACTGAAGGAATCAGCGTGTCTTCCTAGGCCGAAAGGTCGGGGTAACCCGCTGAACCTCCTTCGTGCTAGGGATTGGGGCTTGCAATTGTTCCCCATGAACGAGGAATTCCCAGTAAGCGCGAGTCATAAGCT
>NW_025726533.1:715000-717500 GCF_021461395.2 Schistocerca americana
TATCGTACCGTAACCTAACCTATATCGTACCGTAACCTAACCTATATCGTACCGTAACCTAACCTATATCGTACCGTAACCTAACCTATATCGTACCGTAACCTAACCTATATCGTACCGTAACCTAACCTATGTCGTACCGTAACCTAACCTATGTCGTACCGTAACCTAACCTATGTCGTACCGTAACCTAACCTATATCGTACCGTAACCTAACCTATGTCGTACCGTAACCTAACCTATGTCGTACCGTAACCTAACCTATGTCGTACCGTAACCTAACCTATGTCGTACCGTAACCTAACCTATGTCGTACCGTAACCTAACCTATGTCGTACCGTAACCTAACCTATGTCGTACCGTAACCTAACCTATGTCGTACCGTAACCTAACCTATGTCGTACCGTAACCTAACCTATGTCGTACCGTAACCTAACCTATGTCGTACCGTAACCTAACCTATGTCGTACCGTAACCTAACCTATGTCGTACCGTAACCTAACCTATGTCGTACCGTAACCTAACCTATGTCGTACCGTAACCTAACCTATGTCGTACCGTAACCTAACCTATGTCGTACCGTAACCTAACCTATGTCGTACCGTAACCTAACCTATGTCGTACCGTAACCTAACCTATGTCGTACCGTAACCTAACCTATGTCGTACCTTAACCTAACCTATGTCGTACCTTAACCTAACCTATGTCGTACCTTAACCTAACCTATGTCGTACCTTAACCTAACCTATGTCGTACCTTAACCTAACCTGTATTGCGCCTTAACCTAACCTGTATTGCGCCTTAACCTAACCTGTATTGCGCCTTAACCTAACCTGTATTGCGCCTTAACCTAACCTGTATTGCGCCTTAACCTAACCTGTATTGCGCCTTAACCTAACCTGTATTGCGCCTTAACCTAACCTGTATTGCGCCTTAACCTAACCTGTATTGCGCCTTAACCTAACCTGTATTGCGCCTTAACCTAACCTGTATTGCGCCTTAACCTAACCTGTATTGCGCCTTAACCTAACCTGTATTGCGCCTTAACCTAACCTGTATTGCGCCTTAACCTAACCTGTATTGCGCCTTAACCTAACCTGTATTGCGCCTTAACCTAACCTGTATTGCGCCTTAACCTAACCTGTATTGCGCCTTAACCTAACCTGTATTGCGCCTTAACCTAACCTGTATTGCGCCTTAACCTAACCTGTATTGCGCCTTAACCTAACCTGTATTGCGCCTTAACCTAACCTGTATGGCGCCTTAACCTAACCTGTATGGCGCCTTAACGTAACCTCTATTGCGCCTTAACGTAACCTATATTGCGCCTTAACGTAACCTATATTGCGCCTTAACGTAACCTATATTGCGCCTTAACCTAACCTATATTGCGCCTTAACCTAACCTATATTGCGCCTTAACCTAACCTATATTGCGCCTTAACCTAACGTATATTGCGCCTTAACCTAACCTATATTGCGCCTTAACGTAACCTATATTGCGCCTTAACCTAACCTATATTGCGCCTTAACCTAACCTATATTGCGCCTTAACCTAACCTATATTGCGCCTTAACGTAACCTATATTGCGCCTTAACGTAACCTATATTGCGCCTTAACGTAACCTATATTGCGCCTTAACCTAACCTATATTGCGCCTTAACCTAACCTATATTGCGCCTTAACCTAACCTATATTGCGCCTTAACCTAACCTATATTGCGCCTTAACGTAACCTATATTGCGCCTTAACGTAACCTATATTGCGCCTTAACGTAACCTATATTGCGCCTTAACGTAACCTATATTGCGCCTTAACGTAACCTATATTGCGCCTTAACGTAACCTATATTGCGCCTTAACGTAACCTATATTGCGCCTTAACGTAACCTACATTGCGCCTTAACCTAACCTATATTGCGCCTTAATGTAACCTATATTGCGCCTTAATGTAACCTATATTGCGCCTTAATGTAACCTATATTGCGCCTTAATGTAACCTACGTTGCGCCTTAACGTAACCTACGTTGCGCCTTAACGTAACCTACGTTGCGCCTTAACGTAACCTACGTTGCGCCTTAACGTAACCTACGTTGCGCCTTAACGTAACCTACGTTGCGCCGTAACGTAACCTACGTTGCGCCGTAACGCAACCCACGTTGCGCCGTAACGTAACCCACGTTGCGCCGTAACGTAACACACGTTGGGCCTTAACCCAACACACGTTGGGCCTTAACCCAACACACGTTGGGCCTTAACCCAACACACGTTGGGCCTTAACCCAACACACGTTGGGCCTTAACCCAACACACGTTGGGCCTTAACCCAACACACGTTGGGCCTTAACCCAACACACGTTGGGCCTTAACCCAACACACGTTGGGCCTTAACCCAACACACGTTGGGCCTTAACCCAACACACGTTGGGCCTTAACCTGCTCTGTAATTGTCATACGACGCGTTAAATTAGTGTAGTGTTGCCTAACTGCAACCCCCGCAAT
>NW_025726533.1:727500-732500 GCF_021461395.2 Schistocerca americana
ACAGAGATACAACAGTTTCGACTGGAACCGGATTAAACGTATACACGGCGCTGATTAGTAATAGATAGAGCCATCAGAATACAGATAATGTATACAACTGTCCGTATACATGCTGAAAGACTCTGCTCACAATCACAACCACACGTCAGCCACACACCCTTATCACGCACTACTCTCTGCCTGTAACACGCACACAGACAATATGTAAGCACCAGCATGGAACAACACCCAGTGCATCCTCTCCGCCACATTAGACAATCCACACTGTCATAACCAGACTGGGAGGTCCACTCAGAAAACAGAATATCCCACCCACCCGACAACCACCATTGCTCAGCCAAGCCACCAACACCCACACATGTCCTACACAGGGGTGCACCCAACATCACAATACTGCCTCCTCTCACAGCACACAAACAATGGCAGGAATGAAAGACACAGGTCTGCCACAAGCATGGAATGAGAGCGCCGCCTGTCATGAGCCAAAGGTGCATCCTGACGTGGCAAATCAGATGATGCCGCAGGCATCCACTTACTATAATCACAATCAACAAACCGGCCGCCCCGCCCCCCATTAAACCTTTCCTTACAACAATGTGTACCTTAACCTAACCTATATCGTACCGTAACCTAACCTATATCGTACCGTAACCTAACCTATATCGTACCGTAACCTAACCTATATCGTACCGTAACCTAACCTATATCGTACCGTAACCTAACCTATATCGTACCATAACCTAACCTATATCGTACCGTAACCTAACCTATATCGTACCGTAACCTAACCTATATCGTACCGTAACCTAACCTATATCGTACCGTAACCTAACCTATATCGTACCGTAACCTAACCTATATCGTACCGTAACCTAACCTATATCGTACCGTAACCTAACCTATATCGTACCGTAACCTAACCTATATCGTACCGTAACCTAACCTATGTCGTACCGTAACCTAACCTATGTCGTACCGTAACCTAACCTATGTCGTACCGTAACCTAACCTATATCGTACCGTAACCTAACCTATGTCGTACCGTAACCTAACCTATGTCGTACCGTAACCTAACCTATGTCGTACCGTAACCTAACCTATGTCGTACCGTAACCTAACCTATGTCGTACCGTAACCTAACCTATGTCGTACCGTAACCTAACCTATGTCGTACCGTAACCTAACCTATGTCGTACCGTAACCTAACCTATGTCGTACCGTAACCTAACCTATGTCGTACTGTAACCTAACCTATGTCGTACCGTAACCTAACCTATGTCGTACCGTAACCTAACCTATGTCGTACCGTAACCTAACCTATGTCGTACCGTAACCTAACCTATGTCGTACCGTAACCTAACCTATGTCGTACCGTAACCTAACCTATGTCGTACCGTAACCTAACCTATGTCGTACCGTAACCTAACCTATGTCGTACCTTAACCTAACCTGTATTGCGCCTTAACCTAACCTGTATTGCGCCTTAACCTAACCTGTATTGCGCCTTAACCTAACCTGTATTGCGCCTTAACCTAACCTGTATTGCGCCTTAACCTAACCTGTATTGCGCCTTAACCTAACCTGTATTGCGCCTTAACCTAACCTGTATTGCGCCTTAACCTAACCTGTATTGCGCCTTAACCTAACCTGTATTGCGCCTTAACCTAACCTGTATTGCGCCTTAACCTAACCTGTATTGCGCCTTAACCTAACCTGTATTGCGCCTTAACCTAACCTGTATTGCGCCTTAACCTAACCTGTATTGCGCCTTAACCTAACCTGTATTGCGCCTTAACCTAACCTGTATTGCGCCTTAACCTAACCTGTATTGCGCCTTAACCTAACCTGTATTGCGCCTTAACCTAACCTGTATGGCGCCTTAACCTAACCTGTATGGCGCCTTAACGTAACCTGTATTGCGCCTTAACGTAACCTATATTGCGCCTTAACGTAACCTATATTGCGCCTTAACCTAACCTATATTGCGCCTTAACGTAACCTATATTGCGCCTTAACGTAACCTATATTGCGCCTTAACCTAACCTATATTGCGCCTTAACCTAACCTATATTGCGCCTTAACCTAACCTATATTGCGCCTTAACCTAACCTATATTGCGCCTTAACCTAACCTATATTGCGCCTTAACCTAACCTATATTGCGCCTTAACGTAACCTATATTGCGCCTTAACCTAACCTATATTGCGCCTTAACCTAACCTATATTGCGCCTTAACCTAACCTATATTGCGCCTTAACGTAACCTATATTGCGCCTTAACGTAACCTATATTGCGCCTTAACGTAACCTATATTGCGCCTTAACCTAACCTATATTGCGCCTTAACCTAACCTATATTGCGCCTTAACCTAACCTATATTGCGCCTTAACGTAACCTATATTGCGCCTTAACGTAACCTATATTGCGCCTTAACGTAACCTATATTGCGCCTTAACGTAACCTATATTGCGCCTTAACGTAACCTATATTGCGCCTTAACGTAACCTATATTGCGCCTTAACGTAACCTATATTGCGCCTTAACCTAACCTATATTGCGCCTTAACGTAACCTATATTGCGCCTTAATGTAACCTATATTGCGCCTTAATGTAACCTATATTGCGCCTTAATGTAACCTATATTGCGCCTTAATGTAACCTACGTTGCGCCTTAACGTAACCTACGTTGCGCCTTAACGTAACCTACGTTGCGCCTTAACGTAACCTACGTTGCGCCTTAACGTAACCTACGTTGCGCCTTAACGTAACCTACGTTGCGCCGTAACGCAACCTACGTTGCGCCGTAACGCAACCCACGTTGCGCCGTAACGTAACCCACGTTGCGCCGTAACGTAACACACGTTGGGCCTTAACCCAACACACGTTGGGCCTTAACCCAACACACGTTGGGCCTTAACCCAACACACGTTGGGCCTTAACCCAACACACGTTGGGCCTTAACCCAACACACGTTGGGCCTTAACCCAACACACGTTGGGCCTTAACCCAACACACGTTGGGCCTTAACCCAACACACGTTGGGCCTTAACCCAACACACGTTGGGCCTTAACCCAACACACGTTGGGCCTTAACCCAACACACGTTGGGCCTTAACCCAACACACGTTGGGCCTTAACCCAACACACGTTGGGCCTTAACCTGCTCTGTAATTGTCATACGACGCGTTAAATTAGTGTAGTGTTGCCTAACTGCAACCCCCGCAATATAGTTTGCTACTCGCACTGCCCGGTCCCCAGTGTATCGCTTCATGTTAAACACCTTGCAGCTATACACTGTAATGTGGATGGCAGCAGGACGTACATGCTCAATGCCCTTTGCAGTTGTTCATTGGCATTTGCAGTTGTTCATTGGCATTTGCATGGCGAAGCACTTAGCCTACGCTGTGGTACGGCCTGTGTCAACTGTCCGCTGATGTTGTACGTCCAAATCACACACTGTACTGCACATTGGTCCTCATGTACTGAATGATACATCGTGGTACATGTGACCGTACAACGACTGCGCCAACAACGGCGAACCATGCGGTCCAAATGTTGTGCACTCAGCTACGTGTCGTCTCCCTATAAGAGCTGGATTGCAGTGTGGTATGCCCTGGATGGCGATCAGCATGAGCCGTCTGTTGATGTAGTGGCGCGTGTTGTCAGACGTAGTCGTCTCTTCTCACACACCGTGATAGCATGGTGCACTGCGTTCCACATCTGCGACATGCGACAGAGGCCGGTTGACAGTCGTTCGCGCAATGGACATCGCATACGTACGGGGGCCACCTTCCACGTGTTCGCGAAGCGTGCACATGTTGTTGCGTGTATGTGGGCAGACATAGTGTGTCGTGACACCTGACACAGGCATGCAACAATCGTTGAATTTGCAAATGGCGATGGACGCCTACGTTTGCTGGTGACGTTACGCAAATGAACAACTGGTAAACCGTTGTGGTGCGGTTGTTCTCGCTAGAGGTGAATCAGTGATGGCGACGATCGGTTGAGCTACCAACCGGTTGTTCCAGCGATACCCACCATGCCCACGAACGTGAATGGCATCTGGGTGTGAAGCGATACGCGGCGGTGGCTGGGTGGGACCGTCCCCGGCCGGTGAGGGGGGGCCTCCCGGCGTGCTGGCCGCGCGGTGCGTGGGCGCACGCGCTACAGCCGGCTGGTGGGGGCGGCCAGTGGCAGGCGCGCCGGCCGACGGAGGCGGCAGGCGGCGCAGCTGCGCGCCGGCGCACCCTGCACGCGGCGCCGTGCGGCCAAAGTAGGTCCTCGCGGGCCCGGTGCGAAGCGCGGTGGACATCTGCAGTGTGCTGGTCCGATTGAGGACTGTGTGCGCTGAGGATGCGCCGCCGCCCGGCGCTCGGCGCCGCGACGCCGTCTGCTGCTCGGTCGCCTCTGCGGTTCTCGCAGGTGGTTTGTATCGCAGCTGTGCGGACGTGTTGGCGCGTGCGCTGTGCTGGGAGAGTTCGCTTCGGCACCCAAGTGGGGCTTTTGTCCTTCTGTGGCGCTGGCGTTGGAGCTGCCGGTCACCGTAGGTGGCGCGTGTTGTCTCCCGCCGGCAATGCCACGACAGCACGCTCCCGGGCCTCTGTCGGCAGCGGCAAGCTCAGTTGGGAGCACGGGTGGTCGCACCTAAAGCGTCTACTCGCCAAACTCCGGGCGATTGCGCCTCTCTCGAACCCGACCAAGTACTTAGGACGGCGCTGCGCGCCGCCGGGACCTGAGAGGGTTTCGAGGTGTATGGTGCAGGGGAGCTCAGCCTCCTCCTGTTTGCAGAATAATTGAGCGGACGCTTGCGTGTTCGCGCGGGCCCCCGGGACACACTCCCGGGCGGCCGGCTGCTCAGCTCTAGTTGACGCAGCTCCCTGGTTGATCCTGCCAGTAGTCATATGCTTGTCTCAAAGATTAAGCCATGCATGTCTCAGTACAAGCCGCATTAAGGTGAAACCGCGAATGGCTCATTAAATCAGTTATGGTTCCTTAGATCG
>NW_025726533.1:742500-750000 GCF_021461395.2 Schistocerca americana
GATGTGTAGGCGCTTTTGGAACTAGTCCCACAGATGCTCTGCTGGTGGTGATGGGGTTGTGTCCATTGGATTTGATAATTCGCTAGCATGCGGCAATATATTGGCTGCAGAAAAATGATATTGAGCGTGTTCGAGATATAATGGGCGCACCCCTCACTAGCATCAGAGCGATTAAAGAACAGCTACTAAATCTATGGCAAGAGGAGTGGGATCACTCTGAAACAGGTAGGCGTGTTTACACATTCATACCAAGTGTCAGGGCACGACTTAAGAACAAAGTAATAATGCCTTCCCCTGGCGTTATTCAGTTTCTGACCGGTCATGGACCCTATCCAGAATACTTACACAGAATTGGAAAAAGACCTACACCAGGGTGTGACTGTGGGTTCCCACAAGGTACGCCTGAGCACGTGGTGTTTGTATGTCCTATGTATGATCAAGCTGCCTCAGAGGAGAGGCGGCTATTATCAACACTGGATGTGACCAATATCTTAAACAATGTGGATAATTATAAAATCTTTTCGAAATTGACTAATGCTGTGTCTCTCGAGGCACAGCGAAACTTTCTAGCATGACAGTGTCACACTAGACATGTTAACTACCTGAAGATTAACACAAGGATATCCTAGCTGGTCCGCCCCAGGGATGGCGACTTGCGTCGGACCGCCTGGGGCTTGGCCGCTGAGTGAGAAAGAATGTTTTAGCGAGAGGAAGAGTGATAAGCAAACTAAAGATCAGAGTGTGTGAAGTCAGGAGTTATATTGGTGTTGGTGGCTGCCTCTCGCTAAACTGGATGTTGTGTTGTAGGTGTTGATGTGTGACTAACTTTCAATTTGTAAGTGCAAGAAGTAAATAGTGTTGCTTGACATATTTTGATGTAAATATTGTATCATATAGTAGAGTAGATCAAAAGGGGTGGTGGAGGGAGCATTGTAACTGGTACAGTGGTTTCTGCATAGATAGTAGCGGCCCGCCTCCTCGTGGCTAGGGACGGGCAACTCTCTGGGTATTCCCTGGAGAGGCTAAGAGGCCGTTATGTTTCTTTTGTTTTTGTGGAGCAGAATGCTCATTTTTGTTATTATTGTTTTTCATAAATATGTAACCACTTTTGTAATTCAGTAGCAATGTTTAGTAAGTAGAACACCCACTCATAATTATTAGAAAGTGGGTTTTTGTATGTATAATAAATATGGAAAAAAAAAAAAAAAAAAAAAAAAAAAAAAAAAAAAAAAATATGTCCCTATACATGAGCTGCGAGCTGTACCAGTTACGAGCTAGAGACGCGATCGCGTTGCTCTCTGTACGAATGCCGATGCTGAGCGGTCAGCTAGGAGGCGCTCCATCCATGTCGGTACCGGTGAGCGTTGCACTCGCAGTCGCAAAAACGTACGGCAAGTATATTACTCGGAAGAGTCAATGACAGTCCACGCCCCCCTGCGTGGGAAGAGTCTTTCTAGGCCATGACCCACCGGAAGGGCGCAGCGTCCCCCACCCCAGACATGTGACGTCACACCATCGGTATTGACGACTAGACTGATTCCTTATAATCATTTGCCATACACCGGTGGAAGCTGCCGAGACGAGTAACTACATAGCGGGCTCGCCGTGTCACTAATGTACAGAGATACAACAGTTTCGACTGGAACCGGATTAAACGTATACACGGCGCTGATTAGTAATAGATAGAGCCATCAGAATACAGATAATGTATACAACTGTCCGTATACATGCTGAAAGACTCTGCTCACAATCACAACCACACGTCAGCCACACACCCTTATCACGCACTACTCTCTGCCTGTAACACGCACACAGACAATATGTAAGCACCAGCATGGAACAACACCCAGTGCATCCTCTCCGCCACATTAGACAATCCACACTGTCATAACCAGACTGGGAGGTCCACTCAGAAAACAGAATATCCCACCCACCCGACAACCACCATTGCTCAGCCAAGCCACCAACACCCACACATGTCCTACACAGGGGTGCACCCAACATCACAATACTGCCTCCTCTCACAGCACACAAACAATGGCAGGAATGAAAGACACAGGTCTGCCACAAGCATGGAATGAGAGCGCCGCCTGTCATGAGCCAAAGGTGCATCCTGACGTGGCAAATCAGATGATGCCGCAGGCATCCACTTACTATAATCACAATCAACAAACCGGCCGCCCCGCCCCCCATTAAACCTTTCCTTACAACAATGTGTACCTTAACCTAACCTATATCGTACCGTAACCTAACCTATATCGTACCGTAACCTAACCTATATCGTACCGTAACCTAACCTATATCGTACCGTAACCTAACCTATATCGTACCGTAACCTAACCTATATCGTACCGTAACCTAACCTATATCGTACCGTAACCTAACCTATATCGTACCGTAACCTAACCTATATCGTACCGTAACCTAACCTATATCGTACCGTAACCTAACCTATATCGTACCGTAACCTAACCTATATCGTACCGTAACCTAACCTATATCGTACCGTAACCTAACCTATATCGTACCGTAACCTAACCTATATCGTACCGTAACCTAACCTATATCGTACCGTAACCTAACCTATATCGTACCGTAACCTAACCTATGTCGTACCGTAACCTAACCTATGTCGTACCGTAACCTAACCTATGTCGTACCGTAACCTAACCTATATCGTACCGTAACCTAACCTATGTCGTACCGTAACCTAACCTATGTCGTACCGTAACCTAACCTATGTCGTACCGTAACCTAACCTATGTCGTACCGTAACCTAACCTATGTCGTACCGTAACCTAACCTATGTCGTACCGTAACCTAACCTATGTCGTACCGTAACCTAACCTATGTCGTACCGTAACCTAACCTATGTCGTACCGTAACCTAACCTATGTCGTACCGTAACCTAACCTATGTCGTACCGTAACCTAACCTATGTCGTACCGTAACCTAACCTATGTCGTACCGTAACCTAACCTATGTCGTACCGTAACCTAACCTATGTCGTACCGTAACCTAACCTATGTCGTACCGTAACCTAACCTATGTCGTACCGTAACCTAACCTATGTCGTACCGTAACCTAACCTATGTCGTACCGTAACCTAACCTATGTCGTACCGTAACCTAACCTATGTCGTACCGTAACCTAACCTATGTCGTACCGTAACCTAACCTATGTCGTACCGTAACCTAACCTATGTCGTACCGTAACCTAACCTATGTCGTACCTTAACCTAACCTATGTCGTACCTTAACCTAACCTATGTCGTACCTTAACCTAACCTATGTCGTACCTTAACCTAACCTATGTCGTACCTTAACCTAACCTGTATTGCGCCTTAACCTAACCTGTATTGCGCCTTAACCTAACCTGTATTGCGCCTTAACCTAACCTGTATTGCGCCTTAACCTAACCTGTATTGCGCCTTAACCTAACCTGTATTGCGCCTTAACCTAACCTGTATTGCGCCTTAACCTAACCTGTATTGCGCCTTAACCTAACCTGTATTGCGCCTTAACCTAACCTGTATTGCGCCTTAACCTAACCTGTATTGCGCCTTAACCTAACCTGTATTGCGCCTTAACCTAACCTGTATTGCGCCTTAACCTAACCTGTATTGCGCCTTAACCTAACCTGTATTGCGCCTTAACCTAACCTGTATTGCGCCTTAACCTAACCTGTATTGCGCCTTAACCTAACCTGTATTGCGCCTTAACCTAACCTGTATTGCGCCTTAACCTAACCTGTATTGCGCCTTAACCTAACCTGTATTGCGCCTTAACCTAACCTGTATTGCGCCTTAACCTAACCTGTATTGCGCCTTAACCTAACCTGTATTGCGCCTTAACCTAACCTGTATTGCGCCTTAACCTAACCTGTATGGCGCCTTAACCTAACCTGTATGGCGCCTTAACGTAACCTGTATTGCGCCTTAACGTAACCTATATTGCGCCTTAACGTAACCTATATTGCGCCTTAACCTAACCTATATTGCGCCTTAACGTAACCTATATTGCGCCTTAACGTAACCTATATTGCGCCTTAACGTAACCTATATTGCGCCTTAACCTAACCTATATTGCGCCTTAACCTAACCTATATTGCGCCTTAACCTAACCTATATTGCGCCTTAACCTAACCTATATTGCGCCTTAACGTAACCTATATTGCGCCTTAACGTAACCTATATTGCGCCTTAACCTAACCTATATTGCGCCTTAACCTAACCTATATTGCGCCTTAACCTAACCTATATTGCGCCTTAACGTAACCTATATTGCGCCTTAACGTAACCTATATTGCGCCTTAACGTAACCTATATTGCGCCTTAACCTAACCTATATTGCGCCTTAACCTAACCTATATTGCGCCTTAACCTAACCTATATTGCGCCTTAACGTAACCTATATTGCGCCTTAACGTAACCTATATTGCGCCTTAACGTAACCTATATTGCGCCTTAACGTAACCTATATTGCGCCTTAACGTAACCTATATTGCGCCTTAACGTAACCTATATTGCGCCTTAACGTAACCTATATTGCGCCTTAACCTAACCTATATTGCGCCTTAACGTAACCTATATTGCGCCTTAATGTAACCTATATTGCGCCTTAATGTAACCTATATTGCGCCTTAATGTAACCTATATTGCGCCTTAATGTAACCTACGTTGCGCCTTAACGTAACCTACGTTGCGCCTTAACGTAACCTACGTTGCGCCTTAACGTAACCTACGTTGCGCCTTAACGTAACCTACGTTGCGCCTTAACGTAACCTACGTTGCGCCGTAACGTAACCTACGTTGCGCCGTAACGCAACCCACGTTGCGCCGTAACGTAACCCACGTTGCGCCGTAACGTAACACACGTTGGGCCTTAACCCAACACACGTTGGGCCTTAACCCAACACACGTTGGGCCTTAACCCAACACACGTTGGGCCTTAACCCAACACACGTTGGGCCTTAACCCAACACACGTTGGGCCTTAACCCAACACACGTTGGGCCTTAACCCAACACACGTTGGGCCTTAACCCAACACACGTTGGGCCTTAACCCAACACACGTTGGGCCTTAACCCAACACACGTTGGGCCTTAACCCAACACACGTTGGGCCTTAACCCAACACACGTTGGGCCTTAACCTGCTCTGTAATTGTCATACGACGCGTTAAATTAGTGTAGTGTTGCCTAACTGCAACCCCCGCAATATAGTTTGCTACTCGCACTGCCCGGTCCCCAGTGTATCGCTTCATGTTAAACACCTTGCAGCTATACACTGTAATGTGGATGGCAGCAGGACGTACATGCTCAATGCCCTTTGCAGTTGTTCATTGGCATTTGCAGTTGTTCATTGGCATTTGCATGGCGAAGCACTTAGCCTACGCTGTGGTACGGCCTGTGTCAACTGTCCGCTGATGTTGTACGTCCAAATCACACACTGTACTGCACATTGGTCCTCATGTACTGAATGATACATCGTGGTACATGTGACCGTACAACGACTGCGCCAACAACGGCGAACCATGCGGTCCAAATGTTGTGCACTCAGCTACGTGTCGTCTCCCTATAAGAGCTGGATTGCAGTGTGGTATGCCCTGGATGGCGATCAGCATGAGCCGTCTGTTGATGTAGTGGCGCGTGTTGTCAGACGTAGTCGTCTCTTCTCACACACCGTGATAGCATGGTGCACTGCGTTCCACATCTGCGACATGCGACAGAGGCCGGTTGACAGTCGTTCGCGCAATGGACATCGCATACGTACGGGGGCCACCTTCCACGTGTTCGCGAAGCGTGCACATGTTGTTGCGTGTATGTGGGCAGACATAGTGTGTCGTGACACCTGACACAGGCATGCAACAATCGTTGAATTTGCAAATGGCGATGGACGCCTACGTTTGCTGGTGACGTTACGCAAATGAACAACTGGTAAACCGTTGTGGTGCGGTTGTTCTCGCTAGAGGTGAATCAGTGATGGCGACGATCGGTTGAGCTACCAACCGGTTGTTCCAGCGATACCCACCATGCCCACGAACGTGAATGGCATCTGGGTGTGAAGCGATACGCGGCGGTGGCTGGGTGGGACCGTCCCCGGCCGGTGAGGGGGGGCCTCCCGGCGTGCTGGCCGCGCGGTGCGTGGGCGCACGCGCTACAGCCGGCTGGTGGGGGCGGCCAGTGGCAGGCGCGCCGGCCGACGGAGGCGGCAGGCGGCGCAGCTGCGCGCCGGCGCACCCTGCACGCGGCGCCGTGCGGCCAAAGTAGGTCCTCGCGGGCCCGGTGCGAAGCGCGGTGGACATCTGCAGTGTGCTGGTCCGATTGAGGACTGTGTGCGCTGAGGATGCGCCGCCGCCCGGCGCTCGGCGCCGCGACGCCGTCTGCTGCTCGGTCGCCTCTGCGGTTCTCGCAGGTGGTTTGTATCGCAGCTGTGCGGACGTGTTGGCGCGTGCGCTGTGCTGGGAGAGTTCGCTTCGGCACCCAAGTGGGGCTTTTGTCCTTCTGTGGCGCTGGCGTTGGAGCTGCCGGTCACCGTAGGTGGCGCGTGTTGTCTCCCGCCGGCAATGCCACGACAGCACGCTCCCGGGCCTCTGTCGGCAGCGGCAAGCTCAGTTGGGAGCACGGGTGGTCGCACCTAAAGCGTCTACTCGCCAAACTCCGGGCGATTGCGCCTCTCTCGAACCCGACCAAGTACTTAGGACGGCGCTGCGCGCCGCCGGGACCTGAGAGGGTTTCGAGGTGTATGGTGCAGGGGAGCTCAGCCTCCTCCTGTTTGCAGAATAATTGAGCGGACGCTTGCGTGTTCGCGCGGGCCCCCGGGACACACTCCCGGGCGGCCGGCTGCTCAGCTCTAGTTGACGCAGCTCCCTGGTTGATCCTGCCAGTAGTCATATGCTTGTCTCAAAGATTAAGCCATGCATGTCTCAGTACAAGCCGCATTAAGGTGAAACCGCGAATGGCTCATTAAATCAGTTATGGTTCCTTAGATCGTACCCACGTTACTTGGATAACTGTGGTAATTCTAGAGCTAATACATGCAAACAGAGTCCCGACCAGAGATGGAAGGGACGCTTTTATTAGATCAAAACCAATCGGTCGGCTCGTCCGGTCCGTTTGCCTTGGTGACTCTGAATAACTTTGGGCTGATCGCACGGTCCTCGTACCGGCGACGCATCTTTCAAATGTCTGCCTTATCAACTGTCGATGGTAGGTTCTGCGCCTACCATGGTTGTAACGGGTAACGGGGAATCAGGGTTCGATTCCGGAGAGGGAGCCTGAGAAACGGCTACCACATCCAAGGAAGGCAGCAGGCGCGCAAATTACCCACTCCCGGCACGGGGAGGTAGTGACGAAAAATAACGATACGGGACTCATCCGAGGCCCCGTAATCGGAATGAGTACACTTTAAATCCTTTAACGAGTATCTATTGGAGGGCAAGTCTGGTGCCAGCAGCCGCGGTAATTCCAGCTCCAATAGCGTATATTAAAGTTGTTGCGG
>NW_025726533.1:752500-757500 GCF_021461395.2 Schistocerca americana
CAATCCGCGGCGGGGTCGTGTCCGGTTGCCTTTCCACTCGCCGCGGGGTGGGGCCGTTCCGGTGTGCGGTGGGCCGCACTTCTCCCCTAGTAGGACGTCGCGACCCGCTGGGTGCCGGCCTACGGCCCGGGTGCGCAGCCTGTCCTTCCGCGGGCCTCGGTTCGCGTCTGTTGGGCAGAGCCCCGGTGTCCTGGCTGGCTGCCCGGCGGTATATCTGGAGGAGTCGATTCGCCCCTTTGGGCGCTCGGGCTCCCGGCAAGCGCGCGCGGTTCTTCCCGGATGACGGACCTACCTGGCCCGGCCCCGGACCCGCGCCGCTGTTGGCTCGGGATGCTCTCGGGCGGAATAATCGCTCCCGTCAGCGGCGCTTCAGCTTTGGACAATTTCACGACCCGTCTTGAAACACGGACCAAGGAGTCTAACATGTGCGCGAGTCATTGGGCTGTACGAAACCTAAAGGCGTAATGAAAGTGAAGGTCTCGCCTTGCGCGGGCCGAGGGAGGATGGGGCTTCCCCGCCCTTCACGGGGCGGCGGCCTCCGCACTCCCGGGGCGTCTCGTCCTCATTGCGAGGTGAGGCGCACCTAGAGCGTACACGTTGGGACCCGAAAGATGGTGAACTATGCCTGGCCAGGACGAAGTCAGGGGAAACCCTGATGGAGGTCCGTAGCGATTCTGACGTGCAAATCGATCGTCGGAGCTGGGTATAGGGGCGAAAGACTAATCGAACCATCTAGTAGCTGGTTCCCTCCGAAGTTTCCCTCAGGATAGCTGGTGCTCGTACGAGTCTCATCCGGTAAAGCGAATGATTAGAGGCCTTGGGGCCGAAACGACCTCAACCTATTCTCAAACTTTAAATGGGTGAGATCTCCGGCTTGCTTGATATGCTGAAGCCGCGAGCAAACGACTCGGATCGGAGTGCCAAGTGGGCCACTTTTGGTAAGCAGAACTGGCGCTGTGGGATGAACCAAACGCCGAGTTAAGGCGCCCGAATCGACGCTCATGGGAAACCATGAAAGGCGTTGGTTGCTTAAGACAGCAGGACGGTGGCCATGGAAGTCGGAATCCGCTAAGGAGTGTGTAACAACTCACCTGCCGAAGCAACTAGCCCTGAAAATGGATGGCGCTGAAGCGTCGTGCCTATACTCGGCCGTCAGTCTGGCAGTCATGGCCGGTCCTTGCGGCCGGCCGCGAAGCCCTGACGAGTAGGAGGGTCGCGGCGGTGGGCGCAGAAGGGTCTGGGCGTGAGCCTGCCTGGAGCCGCCGTCGGTGCAGATCTTGGTGGTAGTAGCAAATACTCCAGCGAGGCCCTGGAGGGCTGACGCGGAGAAGGGTTTCGTGTGAACAGCCGTTGCACACGAGTCAGTCGATCCTAAGCCCTAGGAGAAATCCGATGTTGATGGGGGCCGTCATAGCATGATGCACTTTGTGCTGGCCCCCGTTGGGCGAAAGGGAATCCGGTTCCTATTCCGGAACCCGGCAGCGGAACCGATACAAGTCGGGCCCCTCTTTTAGAGATGCTCGTCGGGGTAACCCAAAAGGACCCGGAGACGCCGTCGGGAGATCGGGGAAGAGTTTTCTTTTCTGCATGAGCGTTCGAGTTCCCTGGAATCCTCTAGCAGGGAGATAGGGTTTGGAACGCGAAGAGCACCGCAGTTGCGGCGGTGTCCCGATCTTCCCCTCGGACCTTGAAAATCCGGGAGAGGGCCACGTGGAGGTGTCGCGCCGGTTCGTACCCATATCCGCAGCAGGTCTCCAAGGTGAAGAGCCTCTAGTCGATAGAATAATGTAGGTAAGGGAAGTCGGCAAATTGGATCCGTAACTTCGGGATAAGGATTGGCTCTGAGGATCGGGGCGTGTCGGGCTTGGTCGGGAAGTGGGTCAGCGCTAACGTGCCGGGCCTGGGCGAGGTGAGTGCCGTAGGGGTGCCGGTAAGTGCGGGCGTTTAGCGCGGGCGTGGTCTGCTCTCGCCGTTGGTTGGCCTCGTGCTGGCCGGCGGTGCAGGATGCGCGCGCCTGCGCGGCGTTCGCGCCCCGGTGCTTCAACCTGCGTGCAGGATCCGAGCTCGGTCCCGTGCCTTGGCCTCCCACGGATCTTCCTTGCTGCGAGGCCGCGTCCGCCTTAGCGTGCTCCTCCGGGGGCGCGCGGGTGCGCGGATTCTCTTCGGCCGCCATTCAACGATCAACTCAGAACTGGCACGGACTGGGGGAATCCGACTGTCTAATTAAAACAAAGCATTGCGATGGCCCTAGCGGGTGTTGACGCAATGTGATTTCTGCCCAGTGCTCTGAATGTCAACGTGAAGAAATTCAAGCAAGCGCGGGTAAACGGCGGGAGTAACTATGACTCTTCGAATATATGACGGCGCACAGTCCGATGGAGCGAGCCGGCGTCGGATAGGATGCTGGTTATTTTCTTCGCCTTGACTCCTGGGGCCTATCCACAGGAGGAATATCCCGTCTTTGTTCTTTCTTCTTTGTGTACGTAACTTATGTTGTTTTTGTTTCTGTTTTTTCCAGCATATATATATGTATATGTATTGTAGTTTTAACCTTTTCTTGTGGCATCGCCCTGTAAGTCCCCACCTCGGTGGCGGACATGGCGTGAAACACCTGCCACACCCTATCTGTACATATATATGTGTTATTCAGCAATGAATAAAGACGGCTAATGAATGGCCAAGTGGCGGCGGTGTGGCTGCATCCGGACTTGGCTTTTCGAAGTGCGGTCTTGATGTAGTCGTGCTGCTGCTGCGAGGTGCCTTCCTTGGGTTATGGTTACAGGGAGAGTGATGCGCAATACATGGGCCTAGCCCTCTTAGCCTCTCCTCTCCTGCGGTCTTCTCCCCTTCTCGTGGGCCCGCTGATTTTTGCAGAGTGGAAGACCGCACCAGGGGCTTGGGGGGGTTACCAGCCCCCCCTCGCATTATCCCTTTATAGTTGGGGGCAGCCGACAAGAAACAAGAGATGGTGGCCCTTCCGCTGAAGGTGCCACCCCAGCTACCCCAGCACCTATTCGGCCAACCGGCCGTAACGAAAATGCGATAGTTTGTGTAGCTCCCTTTGCTTGCAGTGAGTGCCACCGCACTTTTACCACGAAGAACGGTCTCGGGGTCCATCGCCGCCGCCAACACCCTGCGGCCGCCAACGCTGAGATCGTGACGGAGAGGCATCGCGCGAGGTGGACGGAGGAAGAAGTCCTGTCGCTCGCCAAGGCAGAGGCCGAACTGTTCCTGGAGAGGGACGCCCGGTTCTTCTTTGTAAATCAAGAACTTACCAGGATGTTCCCCGACCGAACGCTTGAGGCAATCAAGTGCCGACGGCGGCAAGCTGCCCACAAGCAGCTTGTCCGCCAATTCATGGAGGCACTTGAGATCGGTCGGGGTGAAGAGCCGGCGTCCCGCCGTGGAGCAGCGAGCTCGCTGCCTGACGCGGGCGAGGCCGCTGCGCCGCCCGTCGACGCAGCCGAGGACTTCGCGGCCGACACCACCGGGCCGCCGCCGGAGGGGCCGACTGACGCCGCCATCTGGGAGCATCTGGCGGGGCTACCTGCTTCCGCCCAGCGTTTCTCTGCCCTGGATCGAGTCATTGGTCTGGGGCGGGGCACGCCGCCCGATGTCATCCTGGGCATGCTCCCGGATGCCCTTGCGTCGGTCGGGTCCAGGGGGGAGAGGTCGATCACCAGGACACAGCGGCCGTGCCAACCATCCAAGCGGCCGCCTGCCGCCCCGCCGCTGCAGAAGCGCAAGCGGCGCCGCTGGGAATACGCGCGGACACAGGACGCCTTCCGTAGGTCGCGTGCGCGTTGCGTGCGCGGCTTGCTGGACGGCACCCTGCTGCAGCCGCCACCCGACATCCCCGGTCTGCTGGACTTCTGGGCGGACCTCTTCACGAAGAAGCCGATCTCCACCGCCGGCTTCATCCGTGACCGCCTTCTCCCGCACTCGGAGCCTGTCGCTCCTGAGTGCCTATGGGGGCCGGTCACACGTGAGGAGGTCGCTGCTGCCTTGCCGCCCAGGGGATCGGCAGCCGGGCCGGACGGCCTGACTCCAGCGGAGCTGCGGCGCCTGCCGCATGAAGTCCTGGTGAAACTCTTGAACCTCTTCCTCCTGGCCCGCGCCCTCCCCGAGCGTCTGCTTCGCGCCCGGACGTCACTTCTCCCCAAAACGGCTGCACCAACATCCCCCGCTGACTTTCGCCCCATTACGGTCTGCTCGGTGTTGGCGCGGACCTTTCACAAGGTTCTCGCGTCACGCCTGATGCGTGCATGTGCTGTGGACGAACGTCAGCGGGCATTCATCCCCCGGGATGGGATGTTGGAAAACACCTTCATCTTGGACACTGCTCTCACCGACGCAGTCCGCTCCTGTCGCTCTGTTTTTGTGGCATCGATCGACGTCTCTAAAGCGTTCGATTCGGTGGACCATGCCGCCCTCCGCCCCGTGCTGAGGGCTCATGGCCTGCCGGATTGCTTTATTGAGTACGTCGAAAGGTGTTACGAGGGTAGCACGACGGTGATAGCGGGCGGCGCCGACGTGGGCGTGCCCCTGCAGCCGGCTAGGGGTGTGCGTCAGGGTGACCCCCTCTCCCCCCTCCTTTTCAATTTTGCGGTGGACTATGTTTTGAGTCAACTTCCCTCCCACATCGGAGCTCGGATCCTTGGTCGCAGAGTTAACGCTGCGGCCTTCGCAGATGACGTCCTGCTTTTTGCATCGACCGCGAGGGGATTGCAGTCCCTCATCGACGCAGCCGTCGCAGCCCTCGCCCATCTGGGGCTGCAGATCAACGCCCGGAAGTGTTTCACCCTCGCCTTAGTCGCGTCTGGGCGCGACAAGAAGGTGAAGGTCGACGCCGACGTTACCTTCAAAGCGGGCAACGCCACCGTGCCCGCCCTACGTGTGGGTGAAACCTTCCGGTACTTGGGACTGCAATTCTCCACCGCTGGTCGCTGCGTTTTCAACCCACGACGCCACCTGGTGGAGCAGCTGGACGTCATCTCCCG
>NW_025726533.1:762500-767500 GCF_021461395.2 Schistocerca americana
TCGTACCGTAACCTAACCTATATCGTACCGTAACCTAACCTATATCGTACCGTAACCTAACCTATATCGTACCGTAACCTAACCTATATCGTACCGTAACCTAACCTATATCGTACCGTAACCTAACCTATATCGTACCGTAACCTAACCTATATCGTACCGTAACCTAACCTATATCGTACCGTAACCTAACCTATATCGTACCGTAACCTAACCTATATCGTACCGTAACCTAACCTATGTCGTACCGTAACCTAACCTATGTCGTACCGTAACCTAACCTATGTCGTACCGTAACCTAACCTATATCGTACCGTAACCTAACCTATATCGTACCGTAACCTAACCTATGTCGTACCGTAACCTAACCTATGTCGTACCGTAACCTAACCTATGTCGTACCGTAACCTAACCTATGTCGTACCGTAACCTAACCTATGTCGTACCGTAACCTAACCTATGTCGTACCGTAACCTAACCTATGTCGTACCGTAACCTAACCTATGTCGTACCGTAACCTAACCTATGTCGTACCGTAACCTAACCTATGTCGTACCGTAACCTAACCTATGTCGTACCGTAACCTAACCTATGTCGTACCGTAACCTAACCTATGTCGTACCGTAACCTAACCTATGTCGTACCGTAACCTAACCTATGTCGTACCGTAACCTAACCTATGTCGTACCGTAACCTAACCTATGTCGTACCGTAACCTAACCTATGTCGTACCGTAACCTAACCTATGTCGTACCGTAACCTAACCTATGTCGTACCGTAACCTAACCTATGTCGTACCGTAACCTAACCTATGTCGTACCGTAACCTAACCTATGTCGTACCGTAACCTAACCTATGTCGTACCTTAACCTAACCTATGTCGTACCTTAACCTAACCTATGTCGTACCTTAACCTAACCTGTATTGCGCCTTAACCTAACCTGTATTGCGCCTTAACCTAACCTGTATTGCGCCTTAACCTAACCTGTATTGCGCCTTAACCTAACCTGTATTGCGCCTTAACCTAACCTGTATTGCGCCTTAACCTAACCTGTATTGCGCCTTAACCTAACCTGTATTGCGCCTTAACCTAACCTGTATTGCGCCTTAACCTAACCTGTATTGCGCCTTAACCTAACCTGTATTGCGCCTTAACCTAACCTGTATTGCGCCTTAACCTAACCTGTATTGCGCCTTAACCTAACCTGTATTGCGCCTTAACCTAACCTGTATTGCGCCTTAACCTAACCTGTATTGCGCCTTAACCTAACCTGTATTGCGCCTTAACCTAACCTGTATTGCGCCTTAACCTAACCTGTATGGCGCCTTAACCTAACCTGTATGGCGCCTTAACGTAACCTGTATTGCGCCTTAACGTAACCTATATTGCGCCTTAACGTAACCTATATTGCGCCTTAACCTAACCTATATTGCGCCTTAACGTAACCTATATTGCGCCTTAACGTAACCTATATTGCGCCTTAACGTAACCTATATTGCGCCTTAACCTAACCTATATTGCGCCTTAACCTAACCTATATTGCGCCTTAACCTAACCTATATTGCGCCTTAACCTAACCTATATTGCGCCTTAACGTAACCTATATTGCGCCTTAACGTAACCTATATTGCGCCTTAACCTAACCTATATTGCGCCTTAACCTAACCTATATTGCGCCTTAACCTAACCTATATTGCGCCTTAACGTAACCTATATTGCGCCTTAACGTAACCTATATTGCGCCTTAACGTAACCTATATTGCGCCTTAACCTAACCTATATTGCGCCTTAACCTAACCTATATTGCGCCTTAACCTAACCTATATTGCGCCTTAACCTAACCTATATTGCGCCTTAACGTAACCTATATTGCGCCTTAACGTAACCTATATTGCGCCTTAACGTAACCTATATTGCGCCTTAACGTAACCTATATTGCGCCTTAACGTAACCTATATTGCGCCTTAACGTAACCTATATTGCGCCTTAACGTAACCTATATTGCGCCTTAACCTAACCTATATTGCGCCTTAACGTAACCTATATTGCGCCTTAATGTAACCTATATTGCGCCTTAATGTAACCTATATTGCGCCTTAATGTAACCTATATTGCGCCTTAATGTAACCTACGTTGCGCCTTAACGTAACCTACGTTGCGCCTTAACGTAACCTACGTTGCGCCTTAACGTAACCTACGTTGCGCCTTAACGTAACCTACGTTGCGCCTTAACGTAACCTACGTTGCGCCGTAACGTAACCTACGTTGCGCCGTAACGCAACCCACGTTGCGCCGTAACGTAACCCACGTTGCGCCGTAACGTAACACACGTTGGGCCTTAACCCAACACACGTTGGGCCTTAACCCAACACACGTTGGGCCTTAACCCAACACACGTTGGGCCTTAACCCAACACACGTTGGGCCTTAACCCAACACACGTTGGGCCTTAACCCAACACACGTTGGGCCTTAACCCAACACACGTTGGGCCTTAACCCAACACACGTTGGGCCTTAACCCAACACACGTTGGGCCTTAACCCAACACACGTTGGGCCTTAACCCAACACACGTTGGGCCTTAACCCAACACACGTTGGGCCTTAACCCAACACACGTTGGGCCTTAACCTGCTCTGTAATTGTCATACGACGCGTTAAATTAGTGTAGTGTTGCCTAACTGCAACCCCCGCAATATAGTTTGCTACTCGCACTGCCCGGTCCCCAGTGTATCGCTTCATGTTAAACACCTTGCAGCTATACACTGTAATGTGGATGGCAGCAGGACGTACATGCTCAATGCCCTTTGCAGTTGTTCATTGGCATTTGCAGTTGTTCATTGGCATTTGCATGGCGAAGCACTTAGCCTACGCTGTGGTACGGCCTGTGTCAACTGTCCGCTGATGTTGTACGTCCAAATCACACACTGTACTGCACATTGGTCCTCATGTACTGAATGATACATCGTGGTACATGTGACCGTACAACGACTGCGCCAACAACGGCGAACCATGCGGTCCAAATGTTGTGCACTCAGCTACGTGTCGTCTCCCTATAAGAGCTGGATTGCAGTGTGGTATGCCCTGGATGGCGATCAGCATGAGCCGTCTGTTGATGTAGTGGCGCGTGTTGTCAGACGTAGTCGTCTCTTCTCACACACCGTGATAGCATGGTGCACTGCGTTCCACATCTGCGACATGCGACAGAGGCCGGTTGACAGTCGTTCGCGCAATGGACATCGCATACGTACGGGGGCCACCTTCCACGTGTTCGCGAAGCGTGCACATGTTGTTGCGTGTATGTGGGCAGACATAGTGTGTCGTGACACCTGACACAGGCATGCAACAATCGTTGAATTTGCAAATGGCGATGGACGCCTACGTTTGCTGGTGACGTTACGCAAATGAACAACTGGTAAACCGTTGTGGTGCGGTTGTTCTCGCTAGAGGTGAATCAGTGATGGCGACGATCGGTTGAGCTACCAACCGGTTGTTCCAGCGATACCCACCATGCCCACGAACGTGAATGGCATCTGGGTGTGAAGCGATACGCGGCGGTGGCTGGGTGGGACCGTCCCCGGCCGGTGAGGGGGGGCCTCCCGGCGTGCTGGCCGCGCGGTGCGTGGGCGCACGCGCTACAGCCGGCTGGTGGGGGCGGCCAGTGGCAGGCGCGCCGGCCGACGGAGGCGGCAGGCGGCGCAGCTGCGCGCCGGCGCACCCTGCACGCGGCGCCGTGCGGCCAAAGTAGGTCCTCGCGGGCCCGGTGCGAAGCGCGGTGGACATCTGCAGTGTGCTGGTCCGATTGAGGACTGTGTGCGCTGAGGATGCGCCGCCGCCCGGCGCTCGGCGCCGCGACGCCGTCTGCTGCTCGGTCGCCTCTGCGGTTCTCGCAGGTGGTTTGTATCGCAGCTGTGCGGACGTGTTGGCGCGTGCGCTGTGCTGGGAGAGTTCGCTTCGGCACCCAAGTGGGGCTTTTGTCCTTCTGTGGCGCTGGCGTTGGAGCTGCCGGTCACCGTAGGTGGCGCGTGTTGTCTCCCGCCGGCAATGCCACGACAGCACGCTCCCGGGCCTCTGTCGGCAGCGGCAAGCTCAGTTGGGAGCACGGGTGGTCGCACCTAAAGCGTCTACTCGCCAAACTCCGGGCGATTGCGCCTCTCTCGAACCCGACCAAGTACTTAGGACGGCGCTGCGCGCCGCCGGGACCTGAGAGGGTTTCGAGGTGTATGGTGCAGGGGAGCTCAGCCTCCTCCTGTTTGCAGAATAATTGAGCGGACGCTTGCGTGTTCGCGCGGGCCCCCGGGACACACTCCCGGGCGGCCGGCTGCTCAGCTCTAGTTGACGCAGCTCCCTGGTTGATCCTGCCAGTAGTCATATGCTTGTCTCAAAGATTAAGCCATGCATGTCTCAGTACAAGCCGCATTAAGGTGAAACCGCGAATGGCTCATTAAATCAGTTATGGTTCCTTAGATCGTACCCACGTTACTTGGATAACTGTGGTAATTCTAGAGCTAATACATGCAAACAGAGTCCCGACCAGAGATGGAAGGGACGCTTTTATTAGATCAAAACCAATCGGTCGGCTCGTCCGGTCCGTTTGCCTTGGTGACTCTGAATAACTTTGGGCTGATCGCACGGTCCTCGTACCGGCGACGCATCTTTCAAATGTCTGCCTTATCAACTGTCGATGGTAGGTTCTGCGCCTACCATGGTTGTAACGGGTAACGGGGAATCAGGGTTCGATTCCGGAGAGGGAGCCTGAGAAACGGCTACCACATCCAAGGAAGGCAGCAGGCGCGCAAATTACCCACTCCCGGCACGGGGAGGTAGTGACGAAAAATAACGATACGGGACTCATCCGAGGCCCCGTAATCGGAATGAGTACACTTTAAATCCTTTAACGAGTATCTATTGGAGGGCAAGTCTGGTGCCAGCAGCCGCGGTAATTCCAGCTCCAATAGCGTATATTAAAGTTGTTGCGGTTAAAAAGCTCGTAGTTGGATT
>NW_025726533.1:775000-787500 GCF_021461395.2 Schistocerca americana
ACAAAACACAGCGCCATCTGTAGGTCTCCCGCGGCATGACGTCCTGCAACGACGATACCGCCATCTATGAGACGCCAAGCCGACCAAGACATCGATGGGCCCACAGTGCCCATCATTCGACCCCACCCACAAAGCCTGCGTCCTCTGTCGACCACAGCACCCCAACGCCAGCGCCTCTGCCGCACGAAATCGTGGACCGGCAATCACTCCACCTGCGCCCCACTCCAACCGCCCAACTCGCAACTCCAGCGGATGAACGGCGGACCTTTCCCGCAGTCGCAATGTGCAATCCACCCCTATAACATGCGTTTCATGAAGAGGTACGTCCATCTAGAGGGTTGGATCCCCTCCTTCGAAAGCGTCAGATTGCAAAGCCTGGGCTACTCTCAGGGTGGAATCTCCGTCTTCGAAGATTGTGTGTGTGTCTGTCTGTCTGTCTGCCCGCTGCTGTCGCTGTTCGTTCGTTCGTTCGTTCGTTCGTCCGGCCGTCCGCCTGCTGGCTGTCCATCGCCGTCGTCGTAACCGCTGCCGCCGCCGCCGCCGCCGCCGCCTGCTGTTCGTCCGCCTGTTCGCCGCCGACGCCGACGCCGACGCCGCCTGCTGTTCGCCGCTGCCCATCGCCGACGCCGACGCCGACGCCGACGCCGCCTGCTGCACGTCCGTCTGTCCGTCGCCGTTCGTCTGCAATGAGTACTCCCACCTCCACCGTCATCTACAGCTCCCCCTCCCCCTCTCCCACAGTCACTTCCTGGAGTGCCGCCTCTGGCCTCCCTCCTTCCACCTCCCCTTCCCTGCCTCCACTTACCCACCCCCCTATCTCCTCCCCTGCTGTATACCCACACCTCTACACCCTTCCTCCAGCCTCCACACCCTCAACAGCTCCCACTACTACCCCCGCCCTCACGTACGCCTCTGTTGCCGCCTCTGCTGCCGTCCCTCAGGTGGTTGGCTTCCCCTCTCTCACCGACCCCGTCGCTTCGTCTTCTGCATCTCCCGCACGCATCACGTTGCGCCGAGCCACCATCGCCACCACTGAACCAGCTGCTTCTCCCGGTGCCTCCACTACGCCACAGGGATCTGCCACCCGCCACCTCCCTCTCCTCCCCGTCCCTCTCCCCTCCTCCCAGCCTCCAGTCTCCAAAAAACCCCAAAAGCGCGTCCTTACCGACTCTGCTCCCGCCACTTCCCACAAAAAATCAACGCCACCTCCCCCTCCCCCTCCCCCTGCCGTCACCATGGACACCACCCCTCCTCCTGCCACCCCTACCTTGGCCCCCACCCTCCACACCTTTGTCCTGTCCACTCCCGATCCTAAGTTCCTCGACGCTCGTACCCTCACCAAGGAAATACGAAAGTACTTACCTGGTGCTCCCATCTCCCAACTCATTCCCCGCAGGGCCTCAGTCCTTATCAAGTCCCCATCCCCATCATTTCACACAGACCTCCTGCGAAAACTCCCACGAGTTATGTTTGGCCCCCACGCCTCTCTGACACCCTTCCTTTCCGCTTCCACTCCTCGTCAGCCCCAGCCTCCCCGTCGCCCCCCCACCTACACCGCTGTGATCACCAAGCTCAGCCCGGTGATCACAGAGGATGAAGTGTTGGTAGAATTGAACTCCCACCCGGACTTGGACATCCGCTCTGCTCGCCGTATCCACAATGCCTCTGGTCCCACCTACCTCATGCGGGTATTCTCAGAGTCCGCCCCGTCCATAGACCATCTCCTCACCCAGGGTGCCCTGATATACCACCGTCGCCACCCTGTTGAATCCTCCAAATCCCCTCCCCAATCCTACCGTTGCCAACGGTGCCTGATGTACAATGACCACCTGACTCCCAACTGCAAAAACCCCCCCACCTGTCCCCATTGCAAGGCCTCCCACTTTCTCAAGAACTGCCCCAACCTCGCTGCTCCTCCTTCCTGTAATACCTGCAATGGCCCCCATCCCACATACTCCTACAAGTGTAAAGCTAAACCCCCTCCAGCCACCCCTGAACTTACAGTCCCAGTTCGTCCCGTCGATCCTCCTGTCCATCCTAACAATTCCCTCCGTCCACCCCCCACGGCCGAGGACATCATCCGGTTCATTACCGTTGTACTCCAAAACATTCACCCTTTTCAGCGCCCGCACACCTTCCAACAAATATCCCTTGCTGCTCGCTCTGTGTTCCACCTGAACACCTTCGCCACTTACTCCCACAACCAAGCCCACTTCACCTTCACCCGCCTCGACACCCTAGTTTAAGTCTCTTCCCTTCCCTCTCTTCCCCCCCTCCTTCCCGTCATGGCGCGGCACGAGTCTCGCATCCTCTTCCAGAACATTCGCTCCTTCCGCTCCAACAAATACCTCCTCATGCACACCCTCTCCCACCACCAGGTCGACACCTTCCTCCTGAATGAAACCTTTCTCCAGCCCCACCATTCTGTCCGCTCCTCCCCCTATATCCTCCACCGCACTGATGCTCCTGGTCCTCGTGCGCAGGGTGGAGTCGCGATTGGCCACCTTAAGCATATCCCCGTCCGGCCACAACCTCTCCTCAATGACCCCACTGAACACCTTATCCTTAGCGTCTTCTTCCCCTCCCTCACCATTACCTGTGCCACCATCTATGTCCGCTCCACTGCTCCTCTTCCTTATGACTTCATCTCACACATTGATCACACCTTCTCCACCTATGTGATTGCCGCCGACCTCAACGTCCATAGCCGCACTCCTGCTGCCCTTCGGCGGTGGCATCAGTTCCTCTCCACAATCCAGGGTGACCTTGTTCCCATTCCCCAGCACACTCGACCCGAAAGTAACACCACCCCCGATGTTGTCATTGCCTCCGCCAACCTCCTTGGGCGTATCACTGTCGCCGTCCTTGACCCCACAGGTAGCGATCACCTCCCTGTCCTTCTCACCATAACGTCTGCAAACCGCCCCCCTCCAGCTCCGCAACCTGCACCCCCTCCCAAGGTCGTCCATGACTATCGCCGTGCCAACTGGGCTGCCTACCGGGACTCCATCTCCACCCAGGTCGAAAGCCACCCTCTTACCTATCGCCATCCTGACGACATCATCCGCGCCTCGTCCTTCCTTCAGACGGTAATTACTGACGCCGTGGAGGCCCATGTTCCTACTAAAACCATCCACCCACACCGTCCCACTCTCCCTCCGCGGGCTGTCCTCCTCCTCCGTGAATCCCGCCGCCTCTATCGCTCCTTCCTCCGCACTCGTGACAGGGATACACTCCAACGCCACCGGCAAATACAGCGACACGTACGGAACCTTATTACAGCAACGAAACGCCGGGACTGGCGCCAGACCTGCACACGACTCAATGCCACCCTCCCTATCAACTCCTCCAAGTACTGGTCTGCCTTCCATCGTCTTACTGGTTCCCTTTCCGCTCCCCACTACCCCCTTCTCCATAACGATCGCCCCCTTCCAGACAACCTCAGTAAGGCCAACCACTTCGCTTCCCACCTTTCCGAGGTCTTCTCCATCCCCGATGATCCCCACTTTGATTATTCTCTTTTCCCCACCATCATGGAACGTGCTGATACCTCAGTCGCTCCACTTGCTCCTAGTCTCCAGTACTTGGGGCAGTTGCCCCCCTCGGACGTCAACACTCCCATCACAGCACAAGACATTAAACTTCTCCTCCAGTCCAAACGCAACACGGCCCCTGGTCACGACTGTGTCACCTACCGTCACCTTCGAGAAAGCCCCTATTCCTTCCTAACTGTCCTCGCCCATCTCTATAATGTCATCCTCTCTACTGGCTTCTACCCTGACCTGTGGAAGACCTCCCGCGTCCTCCTCTTCCTCAAACCCAACAAACCCCCTTCTGCCGCCTCTTCCTATCGTCCCATCTGCCTCACCTCCGTCTTCAGTAAGGTCCTTGAATCCATCCTCTCCCACCGTATCCATCGGCACCTTGCTCAACACCACCTCCTCCCCCTTACCCAGTGTGGCTTCCGACCCTCCTTCTCTGCTGATGACCAACTCCTCAACCTTGTTCACCTTCTGTCCCTCCAGCTCAACTCCCGTCGCTCCGCCATTTTTGTTTCCCTTGACCTCCAAAATGCCTATGACCGTGTATGGCATCCCGGTCTCCTCTTTAAACTCCAAACCTACGCCCTGCCTATCAATTTTGTCCGTCTGGTCGCTTCCTTCCTCTCGCACCGTCCTTCCTATGTCGCCCTCCACAACACCAACTCCCGTATCTTTTATCCCACGGCTGGCGTCCCCCAGGGTTCTGTCCTCTCCCCTCTCCTTTATCTCTTGTATACAGCTGATATGCCCAAGCCACCCCCACCAGTTCACCTTCTCCAATATGCTGATGACACCGCCTTCCTGGCTCTCTATCCTACCCTTCAAAGGTCTCAACGTACCCTCCAAACCCACCTTAACCAGTTCACCACTTGGTGTAACCAGTGGCTCCTCCGTCTCAACCCCTCCAAAACCCAGGCAATCATCATAGGCCGTACCACTCGCTCCTTTCGCCTCCAAGATTTCTACCTCACCCTTTATGGTCGTCCTATCCAACTCACCCCCACCCTGAAATACCTTGGCCTCACCCTTGACCGACACCTCACCTGGACCCCTCATCTCCTGACCATCCAGCAGAAAGCCCATTCCCGCCTCCGCCTGCTGAAACTCCTGTCCGGCCGGACATGGGGATTGCATCCTTCTACCATCCTCCACACCTACAAATCCCTCATCCGTCCTATCCTCTGTTATGCCAGCGTCGCCTGGATCTCCGCCCCCACCCGCTTTTACAAGGCTCTCCAAATCCTTGAACGCCATGCGCTCCGCCTTGCCTTCCGTATCCGCCTTCCTTCCCCCACACGGCTCCTGTATGAACTGATCCCCTTCCCCCACCTCCTCTTGTTCCTCCAACATCTCCGCATCCTTTACATTGTTCGCAGGGTTGATCCCCCCCACCCTCTGGTTTCCTCCTTCCTCTCCACCCCCCGCCCGTTGCCGCGCCTCTATCGCTGTATCCCTCCCTCTCTCCACCTCCACACCCTCCATCTCCTTCATCAGGGCAATTTCCAACGCCTCCCCCTCCCGGATGACGAACTTCGCCGTGACATATACCCTTCCTTCCAACTATAACCCGGCCTTGTTCCCCCCCCCCTCCCCAGGGCCCCCTTCTCCTCTTTCCTCCTTCTCCCAGAGCGGATTTTCCTCCATCCCCCCCTCCCCTGAGACCCTGCACCCCATACTTGCCTCTCTCCTTCCCACATCCCTCCCTACCTGGCCCTCTTCCGAGCGCCCCCCATTTCCCCTCCCCCATCTCTTCCCCTCCCTCCCTTCTTCAGGTCTCCCTCATCTCCTTGAACCTGGCAGATCCTCTGTATTGATCAACATCAGTGTGCCACGTCAGTGTTGTGTTTCGTGCTTTTCTCGTGTGCTTCAAGAGGTGTGATTTTAATTGTGTGCTGCCTTGAGGTTCGCCGTCAGTGCTACGCTGTGTGCTATACCAGCCGTCAACACCTTTATGCTCCAGTCATACTGTGCCTTGTGTTTCTTTTAATCGTCGCAGTGTGTGGCTTTTTGTGTGTGCTACTTTTAAACAGTTTTTTATCTCCATTTTACAGTCACCCCGTTTTTTTTTTTTTTTTTGTATATTGCCTTCCATGATGTTCTCCCTTTTTATATCTATGTTCGCCTTCTTCTCTCCTTTGCTGTTTTTAAATGTCTTCTATTGTTTTGTTCTATGTCTTTCGGCTGAAGAGCAGCGCATATGCTGCTGCCAGCCCGCCCCGATAGGGGAATTGAAATACAATAAAGAAAAAAAAAAAAAAAGAGGTACGTCCAATATGCGACATTCCCGCTGTCCCTATACATGAGCTGCGAGCTGTACCAGTTACGAGCTAGAGACGCGATCGCGTTGCTCTCTGTACGAATGCCGATGCTGAGCGGTCAGCTAGGAGGCGCTCCATCCATGTCGGTACCGGTGAGCGTTGCACTCGCAGTCGCAAAAACGTACGGCAAGTATATTACTCGGAAGAGTCAATGACAGTCCACGCCCCCCTGCGTGGGAAGAGTCTTTCTAGGCCATGACCCACCGGAAGGGCGCAGCGTCCCCCACCCCAGACATGTGACGTCACACCATCGGTATTGACGACTAGACTGATTCCTTATAATCATTTGCCATACACCGGTGGAAGCTGCCGAGACGAGTAACTACATAGCGGGCTCGCCGTGTCACTAATGTACAGAGATACAACAGTTTCGACTGGAACCGGATTAAACGTATACACGGCGCTGATTAGTAATAGATACAGCCATCAGAATACAGATAATGTATACAACTGTCCGTATACATGCTGAAAGACTCTGCTCACAATCACAACCACACGTCAGCCACACACCCTTATCACGCACTACTCTCTGCCTGTAACACGCACACAGACAATATGTAAGCACCAGCATGGAACAACACCCAGTGCATCCTCTCCGCCACATTAGACAATCCACACTGTCATAACCAGACTGGGAGGTCCACTCAGAAAACAGAATATCCCACCCACCCGACAACCACCATTGCTCAGCCAAGCCACCAACACCCACACATGTCCTACACAGGGGTGCACCCAACATCACAATACTGCCTCCTCTCACAGCACACAAACAATGGCAGGAATGAAAGACACAGGTCTGCCACAAGCATGGAATGAGAGCGCCGCCTGTCATGAGCCAAAGGTGCATCCTGACGTGGCAAATCAGATGATGCCGCAGGCATCCACTTACTATAATCACAATCAACAAACCGGCCGCCCCGCCCCCCATTAAACCTTTCCTTACAACAATGTGTACCTTAACCTAACCTATATCGTACCGTAACCTAACCTATATCGTACCGTAACCTAACCTATATCGTACCGTAACCTAACCTATATCGTACCGTAACCTAACCTATATCGTACCGTAACCTAACCTATATCGTACCGTAACCTAACCTATATCGTACCGTAACCTAACCTATATCGTACCGTAACCTAACCTATATCGTACCGTAACCTAACCTATATCGTACCGTAACCTAACCTATATCGTACCGTAACCTAACCTATATCGTACCGTAACCTAACCTATATCGTACCGTAACCTAACCTATGTCGTACCGTAACCTAACCTATGTCGTACCGTAACCTAACCTATGTCGTACCGTAACCTAACCTATATCGTACCGTAACCTAACCTATGTCGTACCGTAACCTAACCTATGTCGTACCGTAACCTAACCTATGTCGTACCGTAACCTAACCTATGTCGTACCGTAACCTAACCTATGTCGTACCGTAACCTAACCTATGTCGTACCGTAACCTAACCTATGTCGTACCGTAACCTAACCTATGTCGTACCGTAACCTAACCTATGTCGTACCGTAACCTAACCTATGTCGTACCGTAACCTAACCTATGTCGTACCGTAACCTAACCTATGTCGTACCGTAACCTAACCTATGTCGTACCGTAACCTAACCTATGTCGTACCGTAACCTAACCTATGTCGTACCGTAACCTAACCTATGTCGTACCGTAACCTAACCTATGTCGTACCGTAACCTAACCTATGTCGTACCGTAACCTAACCTATGTCGTACCGTAACCTAACCTATGTCGTACCGTAACCTAACCTATGTCGTACCGTAACCTAACCTATGTCGTACCGTAACCTAACCTATGTCGTACCGTAACCTAACCTATGTCGTACCTTAACCTAACCTATGTCGTACCTTAACCTAACCTATGTCGTACCTTAACCTAACCTATGTCGTACCTTAACCTAACCTATGTCGTACCTTAACCTAACCTGTATTGCGCCTTAACCTAACCTGTATTGCGCCTTAACCTAACCTGTATTGCGCCTTAACCTAACCTGTATTGCGCCTTAACCTAACCTGTATTGCGCCTTAACCTAACCTGTATTGCGCCTTAACCTAACCTGTATTGCGCCTTAACCTAACCTGTATTGCGCCTTAACCTAACCTGTATTGCGCCTTAACCTAACCTGTATTGCGCCTTAACCTAACCTGTATTGCGCCTTAACCTAACCTGTATTGCGCCTTAACCTAACCTGTATTGCGCCTTAACCTAACCTGTATTGCGCCTTAACCTAACCTGTATTGCGCCTTAACCTAACCTGTATTGCGCCTTAACCTAACCTGTATTGCGCCTTAACCTAACCTGTATTGCGCCTTAACCTAACCTGTATTGCGCCTTAACCTAACCTGTATTGCGCCTTAACCTAACCTGTATTGCGCCTTAACCTAACCTGTATTGCGCCTTAACCTAACCTGTATTGCGCCTTAACCTAACCTGTATTGCGCCTTAACCTAACCTGTATTGCGCCTTAACCTAACCTGTATGGCGCCTTAACCTAACCTGTATGGCGCCTTAACGTAACCTGTATTGCGCCTTAACGTAACCTATATTGCGCCTTAACGTAACCTATATTGCGCCTTAACCTAACCTATATTGCGCCTTAACGTAACCTATATTGCGCCTTAACGTAACCTATATTGCGCCTTAACCTAACCTATATTGCGCCTTAACCTAACCTATATTGCGCCTTAACCTAACCTATATTGCGCCTTAACCTAACCTATATTGCGCCTTAACCTAACCTATATTGCGCCTTAACGTAACCTATATTGCGCCTTAACCTAACCTATATTGCGCCTTAACCTAACCTATATTGCGCCTTAACGTAACCTATATTGCGCCTTAACGTAACCTATATTGCGCCTTAACGTAACCTATATTGCGCCTTAACGTAACCTATATTGCGCCTTAACCTAACCTATATTGCGCCTTAACCTAACCTATATTGCGCCTTAACCTAACCTATATTGCGCCTTAACGTAACCTATATTGCGCCTTAACGTAACCTATATTGCGCCTTAACGTAACCTATATTGCGCCTTAACGTAACCTATATTGCGCCTTAACGTAACCTATATTGCGCCTTAACGTAACCTATATTGCGCCTTAACGTAACCTATATTGCGCCTTAACCTAACCTATATTGCGCCTTAACGTAACCTATATTGCGCCTTAATGTAACCTATATTGCGCCTTAATGTAACCTATATTGCGCCTTAATGTAACCTATATTGCGCCTTAATGTAACCTACGTTGCGCCTTAACGTAACCTACGTTGCGCCTTAACGTAACCTACGTTGCGCCTTAACGTAACCTACGTTGCGCCTTAACGTAACCTACGTTGCGCCTTAACGTAACCTACGTTGCGCCGTAACGTAACCTACGTTGCGCCGTAACGCAACCCACGTTGCGCCGTAACGTAACCCACGTTGCGCCGTAACGTAACACACGTTGGGCCTTAACCCAACACACGTTGGGCCTTAACCCAACACACGTTGGGCCTTAACCCAACACACGTTGGGCCTTAACCCAACACACGTTGGGCCTTAACCCAACACACGTTGGGCCTTAACCCAACACACGTTGGGCCTTAACCCAACACACGTTGGGCCTTAACCCAACACACGTTGGGCCTTAACCCAACACACGTTGGGCCTTAACCCAACACACGTTGGGCCTTAACCCAACACACGTTGGGCCTTAACCCAACACACGTTGGGCCTTAACCTGCTCTGTAATTGTCATACGACGCGTTAAATTAGTGTAGTGTTGCCTAACTGCAACCCCCGCAATATAGTTTGCTACTCGCACTGCCCGGTCCCCAGTGTATCGCTTCATGTTAAACACCTTGCAGCTATACACTGTAATGTGGATGGCAGCAGGACGTACATGCTCAATGCCCTTTGCAGTTGTTCATTGGCATTTGCAGTTGTTCATTGGCATTTGCATGGCGAAGCACTTAGCCTACGCTGTGGTACGGCCTGTGTCAACTGTCCGCTGATGTTGTACGTCCAAATCACACACTGTACTGCACATTGGTCCTCATGTACTGAATGATACATCGTGGTACATGTGACCGTACAACGACTGCGCCAACAACGGCGAACCATGCGGTCCAAATGTTGTGCACTCAGCTACGTGTCGTCTCCCTATAAGAGCTGGATTGCAGTGTGGTATGCCCTGGATGGCGATCAGCATGAGCCGTCTGTTGATGTAGTGGCGCGTGTTGTCAGACGTAGTCGTCTCTTCTCACACACCGTGATAGCATGGTGCACTGCGTTCCACATCTGCGACATGCGACAGAGGCCGGTTGACAGTCGTTCGCGCAATGGACATCGCATACGTACGGGGGCCACCTTCCACGTGTTCGCGAAGCGTGCACATGTTGTTGCGTGTATGTGGGCAGACATAGTGTGTCGTGACACCTGACACAGGCATGCAACAATCGTTGAATTTGCAAATGGCGATGGACGCCTACGTTTGCTGGTGACGTTACGCAAATGAACAACTGGTAAACCGTTGTGGTGCGGTTGTTCTCGCTAGAGGTGAATCAGTGATGGCGACGATCGGTTGAGCTACCAACCGGTTGTTCCAGCGATACCCACCATGCCCACGAACGTGAATGGCATCTGGGTGTGAAGCGATACGCGGCGGTGGCTGGGTGGGACCGTCCCCGGCCGGTGAGGGGGGGCCTCCCGGCGTGCTGGCCGCGCGGTGCGTGGGCGCACGCGCTACAGCCGGCTGGTGGGGGCGGCCAGTGGCAGGCGCGCCGGCCGACGGAGGCGGCAGGCGGCGCAGCTGCGCGCCGGCGCACCCTGCACGCGGCGCCGTGCGGCCAAAGTAGGTCCTCGCGGGCCCGGTGCGAAGCGCGGTGGACATCTGCAGTGTGCTGGTCCGATTGAGGACTGTGTGCGCTGAGGATGCGCCGCCGCCCGGCGCTCGGCGCCGCGACGCCGTCTGCTGCTCGGTCGCCTCTGCGGTTCTCGCAGGTGGTTTGTATCGCAGCTGTGCGGACGTGTTGGCGCGTGCGCTGTGCTGGGAGAGTTCGCTTCGGCACCCAAGTGGGGCTTTTGTCCTTCTGTGGCGCTGGCGTTGGAGCTGCCGGTCACCGTAGGTGGCGCGTGTTGTCTCCCGCCGGCAATGCCACGACAGCACGCTCCCGGGCCTCTGTCGGCAGCGGCAAGCTCAGTTGGGAGCACGGGTGGTCGCACCTAAAGCGTCTACTCGCCAAACTCCGGGCGATTGCGCCTCTCTCGAACCCGACCAAGTACTTAGGACGGCGCTGCGCGCCGCCGGGACCTGAGAGGGTTTCGAGGTGTATGGTGCAGGGGAGCTCAGCCTCCTCCTGTTTGCAGAATAATTGAGCGGACGCTTGCGTGTTCGCGCGGGCCCCCGGGACACACTCCCGGGCGGCCGGCTGCTCAGCTCTAGTTGACGCAGCTCCCTGGTTGATCCTGCCAGTAGTCATATGCTTGTCTCAAAGATTAAGCCATGCATGTCTCAGTACAAGCCGCATTAAGGTGAAACCGCGAATGGCTCATTAAATCAGTTATGGTTCCTTAGATCGTACCCACGTTACTTGGATAACTGTGGTAATTCTAGAGCTAATACATGCAAACAGAGTCCCGACCAGAGATGGAAGGGACGCTTTTATTAGATCAAAACCAATCGGTCGGCTCGTCCGGTCCGTTTGCCTTGGTGACTCTGAATAACTTTGGGCTGATCGCACGGTCCTCGTACCGGCGACGCATCTTTCAAATGTCTGCCTTATCAACTGTCGATGGTAGGTTCTGCGCCTACCATGGTTGTAACGGGTAACGGGGAATCAGGGTTCGATTCCGGAGAGGGAGCCTGAGAAACGGCTACCACATCCAAGGAAGGCAGCAGGCGCGCAAATTACCCACTCCCGGCACGGGGAGGTAGTGACGAAAAATAACGATACGGGACTCATCCGAGGCCCCGTAATCGGAATGAGTACACTTTAAATCCTTTAACGAGTATCTATTGGAGGGCAAGTCTGGTGCCAGCAGCCGCGGTAATTCCAGCTCCAATAGCGTATATTAAAGTTGTTGCGGTTAAAAAGCTCGTAGTTGGATTTGTGTCCCACGCTGTTGGTTCACCGCCCGTCGGTGTTTAACTGGCATGTATCGTGGGACGTCCTGCCGGTGGGGCGAGCTGAAGGCGTGCGACGCGCCTCGTGCGTGCTCGTGCGTCCCGAGGCGGACCCCGTTGCAATCCTACCAGGGTGCTCTTGAGTGAGTGTCTCGGTGGGCCGGCACGTTTACTTTGAACAAATTAGAGTGCTTAAAGCAGGCAAGCCCGCCTGAATACTGTGTGCATGGAATAATGGAATAGGACCTCGGTTCTATTTTGTTGGTTTTCGGAACCCGAGGTAATGATTAATAGGGACAGGCGGGGGCATTCGTATTGCGACGTTAGAGGTGAAATTCTTGGATCGTCGCAAGACGAACAGAAGCGAAAGCATTTGCCAAGTATGTTTTCATTAATCAAGAACGAAAGTTAGAGGTTCGAAGGCGATCAGATACCGCCCTAGTTCTAACCATAAACGATGCCAGCCAGCGATCCGCCGCAGTTCCTCCGATGACTCGGCG
>NW_025726533.1:795000-807500 GCF_021461395.2 Schistocerca americana
ACCACCATTGCTCAGCCAAGCCACCAACACCCACACATGTCCTACACAGGGGTGCACCCAACATCACAATACTGCCTCCTCTCACAGCACACAAACAATGGCAGGAATGAAAGACACAGGTCTGCCACAAGCATGGAATGAGAGCGCCGCCTGTCATGAGCCAAAGGTGCATCCTGACGTGGCAAATCAGATGATGCCGCAGGCATCCACTTACTATAATCACAATCAACAAACCGGCCGCCCCGCCCCCCATTAAACCTTTCCTTACAACAATGTGTACCTTAACCTAACCTATATCGTACCGTAACCTAACCTATATCGTACCGTAACCTAACCTATATCGTACCGTAACCTAACCTATATCGTACCGTAACCTAACCTATATCGTACCGTAACCTAACCTATATCGTACCGTAACCTAACCTATATCGTACCGTAACCTAACCTATATCGTACCGTAACCTAACCTATATCGTACCGTAACCTAACCTATATCGTACCGTAACCTAACCTATGTCGTACCGTAACCTAACCTATGTCGTACCGTAACCTAACCTATGTCGTACCGTAACCTAACCTATGTCGTACCGTAACCTAACCTATGTCGTACCGTAACCTAACCTATGTCGTACCGTAACCTAACCTATGTCGTACCGTAACCTAACCTATGTCGTACCGTAACCTAACCTATGTCGTACCGTAACCTAACCTATGTCGTACCGTAACCTAACCTATGTCGTACCGTAACCTAACCTATGTCGTACCGTAACCTAACCTATGTCGTACCGTAACCTAACCTATGTCGTACCGTAACCTAACCTATGTCGTACCGTAACCTAACCTATGTCGTACCGTAACCTAACCTATGTCGTACCGTAACCTAACCTATGTCGTACCGTAACCTAACCTATGTCGTACCGTAACCTAACCTATGTCGTACCGTAACCTAACCTATGTCGTACCGTAACCTAACCTATGTCGTACCGTAACCTAACCTATGTCGTACCGTAACCTAACCTATGTCGTACCGTAACCTAACCTATGTCGTACCGTAACCTAACCTATGTCGTACCGTAACCTAACCTATGTCGTACCGTAACCTAACCTATGTCGTACCGTAACCTAACCTATGTCGTACCGTAACCTAACCTATGTCGTACCGTAACCTAACCTATGTCGTACCTTAACCTAACCTATGTCGTACCTTAACCTAACCTATGTCGTACCTTAACCTAACCTATGTCGTACCTTAACCTAACCTATGTCGTACCTTAACCTAACCTGTATTGCGCCTTAACCTAACCTGTATTGCGCCTTAACCTAACCTGTATTGCGCCTTAACCTAACCTGTATTGCGCCTTAACCTAACCTGTATTGCGCCTTAACCTAACCTGTATTGCGCCTTAACCTAACCTGTATTGCGCCTTAACCTAACCTGTATTGCGCCTTAACCTAACCTGTATTGCGCCTTAACCTAACCTGTATTGCGCCTTAACCTAACCTGTATTGCGCCTTAACCTAACCTGTATTGCGCCTTAACCTAACCTGTATTGCGCCTTAACCTAACCTGTATTGCGCCTTAACCTAACCTGTATTGCGCCTTAACCTAACCTGTATTGCGCCTTAACCTAACCTGTATTGCGCCTTAACCTAACCTGTATTGCGCCTTAACCTAACCTGTATTGCGCCTTAACCTAACCTGTATTGCGCCTTAACCTAACCTGTATTGCGCCTTAACCTAACCTGTATTGCGCCTTAACCTAACCTGTATTGCGCCTTAACCTAACCTGTATTGCGCCTTAACCTAACCTGTATGGCGCCTTAACCTAACCTGTATGGCGCCTTAACGTAACCTGTATTGCGCCTTAACGTAACCTATATTGCGCCTTAACGTAACCTATATTGCGCCTTAACCTAACCTATATTGCGCCTTAACGTAACCTATATTGCGCCTTAACGTAACCTATATTGCGCCTTAACCTAACCTATATTGCGCCTTAACCTAACCTATATTGCGCCTTAACCTAACCTATATTGCGCCTTAACCTAACCTATATTGCGCCTTAACCTAACCTATATTGCGCCTTAACCTAACCTATATTGCGCCTTAACGTAACCTATATTGCGCCTTAACCTAACCTATATTGCGCCTTAACCTAACCTATATTGCGCCTTAACCTAACCTATATTGCGCCTTAACGTAACCTATATTGCGCCTTAACGTAACCTATATTGCGCCTTAACGTAACCTATATTGCGCCTTAACCTAACCTATATTGCGCCTTAACCTAACCTATATTGCGCCTTAACCTAACCGATATTGCGCCTTAACCTAACCTATATTGCGCCTTAACGTAACCTATATTGCGCCTTAACGTAACCTATATTGCGCCTTAACGTAACCTATATTGCGCCTTAACGTAACCTATATTGCGCCTTAACGTAACCTATATTGCGCCTTAACGTAACCTATATTGCGCCTTAACGTAACCTATATTGCGCCTTAACGTAACCTATATTGCGCCTTAACCTAACCTATATTGCGCCTTAACGTAACCTATATTGCGCCTTAATGTAACCTATATTGCGCCTTAATGTAACCTATATTGCGCCTTAATGTAACCTATATTGCGCCTTAATGTAACCTACGTTGCGCCTTAACGTAACCTACGTTGCGCCTTAACGTAACCTACGTTGCGCCTTAACGTAACCTACGTTGCGCCTTAACGTAACCTACGTTGCGCCTTAACGTAACCTACGTTGCGCCGTAACGTAACCTACGTTGCGCCGTAACGCAACCCACGTTGCGCCGTAACGTAACCCACGTTGCGCCGTAACGTAACACACGTTGGGCCTTAACCCAACACACGTTGGGCCTTAACCCAACACACGTTGGGCCTTAACCCAACACACGTTGGGCCTTAACCCAACACACGTTGGGCCTTAACCCAACACACGTTGGGCCTTAACCCAACACACGTTGGGCCTTAACCCAACACACGTTGGGCCTTAACCCAACACACGTTGGGCCTTAACCCAACACACGTTGGGCCTTAACCCAACACGCGTTGGGCCTTAACCTGCTCTGTAATTGTCATACGACGCGTTAAATTAGTGTAGTGTTGCCTAACTGCAACCCCCGCAATATAGTTTGCTACTCGCACTGCCCGGTCCCCAGTGTATCGCTTCATGTTAAACACCTTGCAGCTATACACTGTAATGTGGATGGCAGCAGGACGTACATGCTCAATGCCCTTTGCAGTTGTTCATTGGCATTTGCAGTTGTTCATTGGCATTTGCATGGCGAAGCACTTAGCCTACGCTGTGGTACGGCCTGTGTCAACTGTCCGCTGATGTTGTACGTCCAAATCACACACTGTACTGCACATTGGTCCTCATGTACTGAATGATACATCGTGGTACATGTGACCGTACAACGACTGCGCCAACAACGGCGAACCATGCGGTCCAAATGTTGTGCACTCAGCTACGTGTCGTCTCCCTATAAGAGCTGGATTGCAGTGTGGTATGCCCTGGATGGCGATCAGCATGAGCCGTCTGTTGATGTAGTGGCGCGTGTTGTCAGACGTAGTCGTCTCTTCTCACACACCGTGATAGCATGGTGCACTGCGTTCCACATCTGCGACATGCGACAGAGGCCGGTTGACAGTCGTTCGCGCAATGGACATCGCATACGTACGGGGGCCACCTTCCACGTGTTCGCGAAGCGTGCACATGTTGTTGCGTGTATGTGGGCAGACATAGTGTGTCGTGACACCTGACACAGGCATGCAACAATCGTTGAATTTGCAAATGGCGATGGACGCCTACGTTTGCTGGTGACGTTACGCAAATGAACAACTGGTAAACCGTTGTGGTGCGGTTGTTCTCGCTAGAGGTGAATCAGTGATGGCGACGATCGGTTGAGCTACCAACCGGTTGTTCCAGCGATACCCACCATGCCCACGAACGTGAATGGCATCTGGGTGTGAAGCGATACGCGGCGGTGGCTGGGTGGGACCGTCCCCGGCCGGTGAGGGGGGGCCTCCCGGCGTGCTGGCCGCGCGGTGCGTGGGCGCACGCGCTACAGCCGGCTGGTGGGGGCGGCCAGTGGCAGGCGCGCCGGCCGACGGAGGCGGCAGGCGGCGCAGCTGCGCGCCGGCGCACCCTGCACGCGGCGCCGTGCGGCCAAAGTAGGTCCTCGCGGGCCCGGTGCGAAGCGCGGTGGACATCTGCAGTGTGCTGGTCCGATTGAGGACTGTGTGCGCTGAGGATGCGCCGCCGCCCGGCGCTCGGCGCCGCGACGCCGTCTGCTGCTCGGTCGCCTCTGCGGTTCTCGCAGGTGGTTTGTATCGCAGCTGTGCGGACGTGTTGGCGCGTGCGCTGTGCTGGGAGAGTTCGCTTCGGCACCCAAGTGGGGCTTTTGTCCTTCTGTGGCGCTGGCGTTGGAGCTGCCGGTCACCGTAGGTGGCGCGTGTTGTCTCCCGCCGGCAATGCCACGACAGCACGCTCCCGGGCCTCTGTCGGCAGCGGCAAGCTCAGTTGGGAGCACGGGTGGTCGCACCTAAAGCGTCTACTCGCCAAACTCCGGGCGATTGCGCCTCTCTCGAACCCGACCAAGTACTTAGGACGGCGCTGCGCGCCGCCGGGACCTGAGAGGGTTTCGAGGTGTATGGTGCAGGGGAGCTCAGCCTCCTCCTGTTTGCAGAATAATTGAGCGGACGCTTGCGTGTTCGCGCGGGCCCCCGGGACACACTCCCGGGCGGCCGGCTGCTCAGCTCTAGTTGACGCAGCTCCCTGGTTGATCCTGCCAGTAGTCATATGCTTGTCTCAAAGATTAAGCCATGCATGTCTCAGTACAAGCCGCATTAAGGTGAAACCGCGAATGGCTCATTAAATCAGTTATGGTTCCTTAGATCGTACCCACGTTACTTGGATAACTGTGGTAATTCTAGAGCTAATACATGCAAACAGAGTCCCGAGTCTGGCGTGAGGTCAGTCGCTTGACGGCGCGTTTCGGCGCGGGCCCGCCCGTTGCCGGCGCGCCGTAAGGCACGGAGGCTCGCACTGGGGCGTATCGCTTTCCAGTCGGGCGTGCCGCGGCAGTCCTCACTCGGGGAAGTGAAGCGTCTCTTACAGCCTCTCCTTCCCAAGTAGCTCTTTCCGCCTTCCCGTGGTGCCAGACGTCAAGCTCGGCATTCTGCCTTGCGTCAAAAGGGAGAGCTGCGACCCAACCCGATGCGAAAGCGAAGGGTGCGTGGCACAGGGGGAGCTGTGTCGAGGGACCGAACACCAGTCCCTTTCTGTTCGCAGGGCACAGACCAGCAGGTGCTCTGCATGCCGGCGACCTCGTTTGTCGGCGTGGGATCACGGCGCGAGTCGGCAAGGGTGCTTCGCCGCGCCCCTGGGTAACCGGGGCGTGTTCTGCCAAACCCAGGTGATGGTGACATCGCCTGGGCCAGGTTAGATGGGCCCAGACCGCCGAACGACTGGGGGACCGACCCACCACCTGAGTAGGAGTGGGTCCTTGGCCTTCAGGTGGAAACTCGGGCTAATAGGCGGCGAAGGGCGAGGGGTGCATCCGCCTCTCCGGAGTGCGGGGTGCACTTGCCGAGGAGCGTCGTGTGAAATCGTCGACGACGGGGCCTTCGACGAGGACCAGTGCGCTGGCAACGGCGTGCTGAACCTGGCAGCTCTGAAGTGCCCTTGACCTAGGGGCGAGGTCGGTGGGCGAGCTGCAAGAGTCCCCCCCCATGCCAGAGGAGCCGGTCCGGGGCAAGAGACGGGCTCCCACTTCTTTTGTTATCACTCGTACACAATGGCCACACCAGAAACGAGTGATATTAGTGCGCCTTCGAGAGTGTCTGTTGTGTCTGATCCCTCTCAACAGGACGAGCTGGGACAGACTGAGGAGGATTATACAGTTATGAGGAGACATTCCAAAATTACGTTGCTCCTGGAGCAAAGTATCAAAAATGGAAAGATAAGCCAGGCAGCAATATTGCAAATAAAGAATGAACTGGCTGCATGGGCAATTGCTCATGCCAAATTAGAAGGAAGAGTGGAGGAATTGGAGAAAGAAAACACCAGGCTAAGACAACAGCAACAACAACCAAGCAAAACCTGGGCGGCGGTGGCTGCACAACCCCCCACCAGACAAAATAACACAAAAGAAGCTATTGACAGGGCAACTAAGAAACAGGAGACAGCGGTCTTCCTTAGGACCTTGCCTGGGAAAGACACGAGTGTCAAAAGGATTCAGGAACTCCTGACTACCACAATTGACCCTGTCAAAGATAAGATTAAGATAAAACGTGTCAAACCCAGTCGCAACTCAGTGATAGTAGAAGTTGCGTCTGAAGAAGACAAAACTAAACTACTTGAAAATCCAAAATTAAACGCAGTTGTTAAATGCGAACCCCCCAAGAAAAGGAACCCCTTGATAATATTATATGATGTCCCTACCATAATGACAAATGAGGAACTGTCTGAAGCAATAAGGAAGCAAAATTTCGAGAATATTGATGAAAATGAATTCAAAAGCAATTTCAAACTAAGATTTAAAACGGGACCTCGGGACCGGGATGTCGTGCATCACGTTGCCGAGGTCTCTGCAACAATGTGGAGGAAAATAACATCACTGGGCAGACTATACGTGGGTTTCCACGCAATTAATACTAGAGACTACATTGTGGTACCTCGTTGCCATAACTGTGGCGACCTGGACCACATACTGAGGCACTGCACCAGGGGGTCGGCCTGCTCCAAATGCGGTGACAATGGACATACCAGGAAAGATTGTAAGGCCACAGGTGTTTGCATCCCCTGTAAGAATCGCGGCAAGAAGTCTTGTGGAGCCACAGGACGGAACTGCCCTACCTACAGGATGCTTGAACAAAGATTAATATCACGAATAGATTATGGCTGAAAACGGCAGACCATGCAGGATGCCAAAGCATAAATCCCCGAGCAAAAGGAGGAGGGATGCAATGAGAGCGAGTAGGTTCAGGAGCTTCCTGAAGTCGCTCATCAACCCAGACATTCAAGTAGTTGACAAATCTATACAGACAGAGTCCCCCACCAGGGACATTGGTATTCAAACTGAGCTCCCCTCAGAGATCAGAGCACCCTCCTCCCAATGCCGGGGGACGCTGCCGATTAAAAATCTACAACGGCAAGAGCATCCTGTGGTAGTGGCGGATAAAATCACAAAACCTATACAAGATAACATTATAACAAGCTCCACCGCCAACTCTGACGCCAAAGATAGTCCGGTGGTCAGGTTGCCACCCGTAGACCCAGTGAGAGTGTACCCAAATCTAGAGTACACAATGCAATTAGCAAGACTGGAGCAGCCGGCTACCCTGACCACTGCCTTACGTCATGTGGTCCGGGTGGGACATGAGTACGGACGAAGGGTAACCTTCTCGGTGATGGAGGCTGTGGATAGGATACAATTAAAGTCGGTGAACCTCCCCACTGACTTCGGAGCACTGCGGGACTTACTGAAAAAAGTATTTGAAAGACGAGGTGAGAAGTTCGACCTGGACGACATCTACAATCAATCAGTAATAGCAAACGGCCGACTGGCGTATGACTGGAACAAAACCTGGCCGCATGACCATATACATACTTATTTTCCGTGACGACTAGAATAAAAATTGGACAACTCAACACACATAACAGTCGACTCGTAATGCAGGAGCTCCGAAAGGAAGTGGTGGAAAAGAGACTGGATGTACTCTGTCTACAGGAGCCGTACTCTCTGGCTGGAAAAATTGCGTTCACTGCCGCAACATGGCAAACTATCAGCAGTGGGGATTCCCCCAGAGCGGCTATTCTAATAACAAACACGGCACTGCGTGCAACCCCCTTGACACAGTTTTCCAATAGTCACTGCAACGTCGTGGAGATACAATCTCCTGCCGGAATCGTTATCATCATTAATATGTACTTCCAGTACGGGGAGAGAATTGAACAATATATAGACCATCTAGTGAGTGTAGCCACGGCGTTGCGGGGACGCAAAATCATCATAACTGCTGACATAAATGCTAAATCCCCCCTGTGGTACAGTGGCACTAGGGACGAAAATGGAGCCAAAGCTGAAGACATGATAATGGCTCTCCAACTAGTGGTGGCAAACAGACCAGGAAATCCCCCCACCTATGTGGCTGGAGGAGGACAGGGTACCAACATTGACGTGACGCTGGTCACGCCAAACACAGTGAACATTCTCCGGGAGTGGAAAGTGGAAGATAATGCCACCACTAGTGATCATAATCTGATTACCTTCATGATTGGTGACAGAGAGTGCCGCTGGGCCATGGGGTGGGAGGTGCAAAGGAACTTTAGGAAAGCAGATTGGGAACGTCTAGCCAGAGAGTGCGACATCCCTCCATTACCGGAAGGAGACGAAGGACAAGACATGAACGTGGACGACAGAGCAGAAGGACTGGTGCGCGCAATAACAAGAGCGATTGAGGTAGCCGTACCAACCAGGAGGAGGGCCGTGGCGGCCACACCGGCACCATGGTCAGCCGAACTGCAGGAGCTACGTCAGTCAGTCAGGAGACTGAGGAAGCACTACCAGCGCAGTGTCGTCTGGTGGGAGAAGCAAAGATGGTTGCAATTATACCGGGAGGCAAAAGAGAACTTTCAAAAGGAACTACAAAAGACAAGAACAACTAGCTGGGAAAATTTCGTAACCAGTCAACTGGCCCTCGATCCTTGGGGCGTACCATATAGACTGGTAAGGGAAAAGATTCGTTCCCCAACAATGATTTCTACGCTCAGGCACGGGGGCGGGATGACGGAATCTTGGCAGGAAACTGCCGAGGTCCTCCTCCAGTCGCTGTTGCCTGACGATGATAGAAATGAGGACACCGAAGAGCAACGTCAATTACGTGAAGAAGACCTTCATAGGTATGAAAACGACGTGGCGGTCCTCCCCTTCTCTGAAGAGGAAGTTGCTGCCCTTATTAAGTCCCTAAAAAAGGGAAAAGCCCCCGGGCCGGACGGCATTGTGGCGGAGGTAGTGCAGTTTTTAGCCCCACAGTTAGTTGCGCCACTCACACACACTTTCAATGCATGCCTTAGGCAAGGCAAATTCCCCAAAATATGGAAAACTGCGAATGTGGTGATCATTAAAAAGGGCCCCGAGAAGGACCCTGCAGAGGCCAAATCCTACAGGCCCATTTGCCTGCTGGACGGCTTCGGCAAATTACTTGAAAAGTTACTAGCAGACAGACTGACTGCTCACCGCATGCTGCACGGGGTGAGCGGCAGGCAATTCGGTTTCAGGCCGGGCCGATCGGCATCTGATGCAGTCGCCCTAGCGGCCGAGGTCTGTAGCTCAGCCCCGTGTAAGTATGTGGTTGGCATCATGGTGGATATCAGTGGCGCCTTTGACAACCTGTGGTGGCCTTCGCTCTTCTCCTGCTTACGGGAGAAGGAGTGTCCAGGGCTGCTATATGGGTGTCTGAGGAGCTATTGTGAAGACCGGGAGGTATGGCTATCATCCCCTAGCGGGAAAGTCCGGAAAACTATCACTAAAGGTTGCCCTCAGGGCTCTGTGCTGGGTCCCCTTTTTTGGGACATCCACATGGAGCCTCTTCTGGAAAGTTTACAACAGAGTGATGATGTGCTAGAGGTGATAGCTTACGCCGACGACCTCCTCCTGCTGGTTGGCGGCCGAAGTCGCGAGGACATAGAACCAAAAATACAGAGAGCAACAGACATACTGCAACTATGGTGCCACAGGACCAAAATGACTATTTCACCGACCAAGTCGACTTACTTGCTACTCAAAGGACAATTGATAAGGAACCCGACCGTGAGAATTGACGGCATACCTGTTCTTAGGAGACGAGAGACACGATACTTAGGAATCATCATCGATGAAAGGTGGAATTTCGCAAAGCACATAGAAACCGTGACCCAGAAAGCACTACAATCACTAAATAATCTGATCACCATAGGACACAAGAGATTTCACCTTCCGCCTCAATTAATTAAACTCTATCACAACAGTATACTCACGTCAATAATGGGTTACGGTTCAGGAGTTTGGGCTCACAGGCTCACGAGGGTGGTGCCTGCTATGACGGTGAGGAGGGTACAAAGAAATATGATATTAAGGTCTGTGGGAGCTTACAGAACATCCCCAGGAGGAGCCCTGTTAATCATAATGGGACTCTGTCCCCTAGATATAAAGATTAGGGAACAGGCAGCTTGGTACTGGGTTAAAAAGGGGGTTATTACCAAGGTAGAAGAAATTATAGGAGCACCAGTTAGGGACAAAGGTGAGATTAGGGAAAGGGGGGTAAGCCTGTGGCAGGAAATATGGGAATTGGACGAAACTGGTAGAAGAACCTTTCAGTTCCTACCAGACGTAAGGGAAAGATTGAAAATGAAGTACTTCAAGCCAACTCGGGGATTGTTCCACTTTCTCACCGGTCATGGCCCCTATCCGACATATCTTTGTCGGTTTGGGAGAAAGGCTACGCCTGCGTGTGACTGTGGCGCACTGGAGGGTACTCCTGACCATGTGGTTTATGAGTGCCCCCTTTTCGATGATGTAGCCGGGACACTGAGACAACAATTACCTAGCACAAACACCTATGACCTTTTAAGACAGGAGGAAACATTTCACAGACTAAATACATTAGTAAACGAGGTATCACACAAAGTTCTGACAACTTTCTTGAGAGAACTTCATTAAGTAGACAACACTGAATGCGACCACCGCCCCAATCCCATACCGCCGGTTCGTGGACAGGTCGACTTATAGTTGGAATCCGCCACGACCAGGACCAGGGGGACTGGGGCAACTCCCGATCAAGACACGCACCGATTTTGACATAGATTAGAAAATAGACGTAGTTAATTAGAATAGGACAGTAAGATAGGAACCTGCAGCGATAATTTAACCCTTGCCCGCCCTGTGCCAGGGGCTCGCTCATAGGGATTAGCTCTATGAGCAGGGCATCAAGTAGGTTTATATCATTAACTGGCACAATGTAACGCTGCAGGCAGTTAGTAGTAACTAGTAGTAGTAATTAGAGTTATGCTAGATAGTAAACTAAGAAGTAGTCTGCCTAGTTGAAATCGTTGTTGAACTGTCTGTAGTTAAGTCAAGGAAAATGTATAGCTGCTATTGTTAATTTAGGAATGTAGGACCCACTAATCATTAAGGTGGTGGGTCATTATTGTATAACTATTATGAAAGGAAATAAAGATTTTTTTTTTTTTTTTAAAAAAAAAAAAAAAAAAAAAAAAAAAAAAAAAAAAAAAAAAAAAAACAGAGTCCCGACCAGAGATGGAAGGGACGCTTTTATTAGATCAAAACCAATCGGTCGGCTCGTCCGGTCCGTTTGCCTTGGTGACTCTGAATAACTTTGGGCTGATCGCACGGTCCTCGTACCGGCGACGCATCTTTCAAATGTCTGCCTTATCAACTGTCGATGGTAGGTTCTGCGCCTACCATGGTTGTAACGGGTAACGGGGAATCAGGGTTCGATTCCGGAGAGGGAGCCTGAGAAACGGCTACCACATCCAAGGAAGGCAGCAGGCGCGCAAATTACCCACTCCCGGCACGGGGAGGTAGTGACGAAAAATAACGATACGGGACTCATCCGAGGCCCCGTAATCGGAATGAGTACACTTTAAATCCTTTAACGAGTATCTATTGGAGGGCAAGTCTGGTGCCAGCAGCCGCGGTAATTCCAGCTCCAATAGCGTATATTAAAGTTGTTGCGGTTAAAAAGCTCGTAGTTGGATTTGTGTCCCACGCTGTTGGTTCACCGCCCGTCGGTGTTTAACTGGCATGTATCGTGGGACGTCCTGCCGGTGGGGCGAGCTGAAGGCGTGCGACGCGCCTCGTGCGTGCTCGTGCGTCCCGAGGCGGACCCCGTTGCAATCCTACCAGGGTGCTCTTGAGTGAGTGTCTCGGTGGGCCGGCACGTTTACTTTGAACAAATTAGAGTGCTTAAAGCAGGCAAGCCCGCCTGAATACTGTGTGCATGGAATAATGGAATAGGACCTCGGTTCTATTTTGTTGGTTTTCGGAACCCGAGGTAATGATTAATAGGGACAGGCGGGGGCATTCGTATTGCGACGTTAGAGGTGAAATTCTTGGATCGTCGCAAGACGAACAGAAGCGAAAGCATTTGCCAAGTATGTTTTCATTAATCAAGAACGAAAGTTAGAGGTTCGAAGGCGATCAGATACCGCCCTAGTTCTAACCATAAACGATGCCAGCCAGCGATCCGCCGCAGTTCCTCCGATGACTCGGCGGGCAGCCTCCGGGAAACCAAAGCTTTTGGGTTCCGGGGGAAGTATGGTTGCAAAGCTGAAACTTAAAGGAATTGACGGAAGGGCACCACCAGGAGTGGAGCCTGCGGCTTAATTTGACTCAACACGGGAAACCTCACCAGGCCCGGACACCGGAAGGATTGACAGATTGATAGCTCTTTCTTGATTCGGTGGGTGGTGGTGCA